>NW_028318935.1:5000-157500 GCF_062004578.1 Staurois parvus
CCTCCCCCGCTGCCTTCCACGGCCTTCTTGGGCTGTCCTGTGCCATCAGGGGAACCTGAGAATGCAGCCGGTGTTTCTGCCAGCTGACCATAGAGCTGATTGGAGACCAGAATGGTGCCAATCGTCTCTATAGCCTAAGAATTCGGAAGCTACAAGCATTTCATCACTTCAGTTTCGCAGGATATAAACAGCGCCATTTGTAAACTGGGAAAGCATCTGATCACACCGATTTTGATTAGATAATGTAAGGGCAAAGGAGATATCTAGAGTCTAGATAGACCCCAGATTTCTCAAAAAAGAATATATGACAATACCCATTGAAGTTATAGGGGATATTTGCATTCCCTGTTATAGCATTAGAAGTGATCAAAGCAAAAAAAAAAAGAAAGGTACAAATGTAAAAATAATAAAGAATCAAAATAACTTAAAAAAAAAAAAAAAGTCCCTCCCATGCGCGCACACCTGTGTGCACAAGCCTTGACCCTGTGCCGGTATGTAAACAGCGGTTGCACCATGTATGTGAGGTATTGCCGTGAACGTCAGATCAAGGGCAGTAAATCCTCAGGAGCTCAAGTGGTTAACACACCACAGGTTGAGTCTTTTTAACTATCTTGTAAGTGCAATTCACCTATTGTTCATTAATAAATTGTCTATACTGCACTTAGAGGTGCCTTCCTCTCTTTTTCATCTTCTCTGGCATTTTAGGGCCTCCAGAAATGAGCAGTCAGTACATCAGAGTTGATAAATTTTATCTCTCTGTACATACATCATAGTTTGTAGACTCTATAGCTTTCACGCAGACTAAGTAAACACCTTTTTTTTTTTTTTTTTTTTTGCACCAAAGGAATGTAGTTGAATGCCATTTTGGCCTAAATTTGAGGAAATGTTGCTTATTTCTATATGCGCATATGTGCATCCTGTGTTGGAAGCATCTGTCGGGGCTATGTGGCATGGGCCAAAACAATGCACCCACAGACTGCATGGGTTTCAAATGAAAGATCTGAAAAGATGAGAAGCAGCCAGTAACAGAGATACAAATGGGTTATATGTTACAGCGGACAGCACAGTTGCAAAAGAAAACATAAATATAACACCTAAATTATTACATTGAATAGGTGTGAGGGACTCCACATTTTGATTACTTTAGGAATGTCAAAAATTTTTCAGTTTTTCAAACTGATATTCTGTATGACATCAACTTGTTTTTGATCGTCTGGAGGTTACACAGTATAAGGAGTCTGATTTTTTTTTTTTTTTTTTTTTTTTTTTCTTCTCTATGTGGAATTTTATTCTAGGATCCAGGTTTCAATTTATTTTCATTTTTTAAACAGGTGCAGAAATTACAACGTGCTGCACTGAAAGATCCAGTTAAATGTGCAGTATCCTCTAAGTATCAGACAGTGGAGAAACTTCAACAGTTTTACATTTTCATCCCTTCCAAGTTCAAGGTATTTATTGTTCTTCTAAACACTGCTATTTGTGAAGTCTGTACGAAAGGACCTATTCCATTTCATGACTTATGCACGTTTTTAGAATATTGTAGTAAAATTAACCTTATTAGTTTCAAATTAGAATATTCTGTAATACGTTATGCTTTTGAATGGTTACCGAGGAATAAGTCGAATAAAAGCAGGTTGCTAGCTATGGACTTCTTACCTTGTCATGGCTATTTTGTAGCAGACCAGACACGACATTAAGCTGAAGGTTAGTGGACAGGGTACGTTCAGTCTTCTTAACTTTGTGCAAAATCCTTCTCACCTGTGTTTATCTGCTGAGCCTCATTGTTCAAGACCAGCTGTGGTTATCCAAATCGGTCCCTATGGATTGTGAATTCCTAGGGAGTCTGTACCCAGAAATACCTGGAAGGTCTGTATTCTGCGACTGCACTGGATTCTGCATTGAGCCCTCAACTTGGCAGTTTAGCATGAGTTAGCCAGCAAGGCGCTATATACAGGTCCAGAACAATGCCCTGCTGTAGCAGAGCTTAGTCTCTGAAGACCCCGCAGGATAGCCTGACTGAGATTAGGTGAAGATTGATCCATTTGGCTCTGTTGCATATTATGTAAGTTGCCCCTATCATGGGGTGTCCCCAGGTGCTGGTTTCCCACCTTTTTGGTTGGGTGGTTTTTCACAGCCACTTCTGGAAACTGCATGTCCAGACCAGCTGCCACCACTAAAGGGCACTAATGTGCTGTAATGCTCTGGGGCATGAGAAAGCCCCAAGTGTACTGCACACAATGTTTGGCACAGGTGCAGCTTACTTACATGTGCTTTTTTGTAGGTGTGTCAGGACGACAAACTTTGTATATTCCTGCACTATCTTGAATCCAGCCTCTTTCCTGTTAGGAGAGAAAGTCGCATTCTGGGCAGCACTTCTATCCATAGCACAGGCAACAGCAAGACCTCAAGGTTCCGGGTGACGATTACCAAAGAAAAAGGGGGGATGACCCCCAATTTCTCAAGTACTGTGAATATTGTTCTCTTTGTGGAAAGAGCAGGAGTGGTGGCTCTGTCACTGGTGGGACTGGGAACAGGAGGGCTAAACTCCCACATTGCTGTCTTTCTTCTGCAAACTCGGCAAACTCATTAAAGGATAAGTTCACCTTTAGAACATGTTACGTGTTTCACTTGTATTTAGGGTGGAACTTGTAACCTGTTTCAGCTCTTACCTCTTCTCTCCTGATCCCCCCTCTGTTAGACAACAGACGGGAGGTTATTTTCTTGCACCTGCTGTCAGAATTTTGAAACTGCGTGCTCTGTCCACATAGCTAAGCCATTCATAGAGTTCTGTGAATGAACCACATCTACCTTTGGCCTACATGGCCGACAGCTTGCAGTTCTTAGTGATCTACGAGGGTGTTGGTGAACGCTCACATACTTAATTGATTCTTTCTGTGAGGAACAGGCAGACAGCTTACAGGATCCATTTCACCTACGGTCAGCAGATGCAAAGCCTTATATGCTGCATTGTAAAAATATAATAAATGCAAGTTTTTACTAATTTTCTTTTACAAAACGTTGTGTATTATTTTTTGTAAAAAATGAGCTAATCTTTTAATGACAACAGACTGGCTGTGGCTGAGAGACAGCATGTGATTTTTGATTACTCCTTCTGAGGCTCTTTTCTGACTAACTTACATTTAGTATGATGTGCCCCTTTTGCTGATTCCTCTTGTTTTCAGAGAAATCTTCCTCTGTCCTAACTCCCTCCTCCACCACCACCAAATGTGAACAACCCTTTAAGGACTGTTTACAAGATATGTAAATACAGGGTGCAGCGCTAAAATGAAGATAACCACAAGCATTGGATTATGTAAAACAAGTAAAACATTAAACGTATAAAGAAAGTGACTTGTGATAAAGGGCTGAATAATAAATAAATAAATCATGCGACCCTGTCTCAAATATTCGTCACTGTATCGTGACCCAAAAGGTGCATATATAAAGTGCAAAAGTCAATAGCCACAAAACATATATAAATATCTGTGTCACTGTATCGGGACTACACCGTGTTCCAAATTATTATGCAAATTCTATTTAAGTGTCACAAAGATTAAATATTTTGTTTTTCAGTTTAACTCATGGATGGCATTGTGTCTCAGGGCTCTTTTGATCACTGAAAACAATCTCTGACACCTGTGATAATTAGATTGGCCGGTAAGCCCAATTTAAGGAAAAACTAATAAAGGAGGGTGTTCCACAGTATTAAGCAGAGCACCATTTTCAAGCAATATGGGGAAGAAAAAGGATCTCTCTGCTGCCGAAAAGAGTGAAATAGTTCAATGCCTTGGACGAGGTATGAAAACATTAGATATTTCACGAAAACTTAAGCGTGATCATCGCACTATTAAGATATTTGTGGCTGATTCAGAGCACAGACGGGTTCGTGGAGATAAAGGCACGTTGAGGAAGATTTCTGCCAGATCCATGCATCGGATCAAGAGAGCAGCTGCTAAAATACCATTACATAGCAGCAAACAGATATTTGAAGCTGCTGGTGCCTCTGGAGTCCCACAAACATCAAGGTGTAGAGTACTCCGGAGTCTTGCAACTGTGCATAAACCTTCTATTCGGCCACCAATAACCAATGCTCACAAGCAGAAACGGCTGCATTGGGCAGAAAAATACATGAAGACTAATTTTCAAACAGTCCTGTTCACTGAGGAGTGCCGTGCAACCCTGGATGGTCCAGATGGATAAAGTAGTGGATGGTTGGTGGACAGCCACCCTGTTCCAACAAGGCTGCGACGTCAGCAAGGCGGTGGTGGAGTCATGTTTTGGGTCGGAATCATGGGAACAGAGCTGGTCAGCCCCTTTAGGGTCCCCGAAGGTGTAAAGATGACCTCTGCAAATTGTGGAGTTTATGACTGACCACTTTCTTCCCTGGTACAGAAGGAAGAACTATGCTTTCTGTAATAAAATCATGCTGCAAATACCTCTGCATCAATGGCTGTTATGGGGATAAAAGGAGAGAAAGTCATGGTGTGGCCTCCATCCTCCCCTGACCTCAATCCTATTGAGAACCTTTGGAGCATCCTCAAGCAAAATATCTATGAGGGTGGGAGGCAGTTTACATCCAAACAGCAGCTCTGGGAGGCTATTCTGACATCTTGCAAACAAATTCAAGCAGAAACTGTCCAAAAACTCACAAGTTCAATGGATGCAAGACTTGTGAAGCTGCTATCAAATAAGGGGTCCTATGTTAAAATGTAACGTGACCTGTTAAAATGTTTAAAAAGTTAAAATGTTGTTAAACGTTTGATTGAAATAGCTTTTGATTTCAGTAAATATGCTGTAAACACAACAAATGACAATTTTCAGTTCTTTACAACCTATAAAGTGTTTTAAAACTTACTGTGCGTAATAATTTGGAACAGTGCATTGTAAGTTTTTTATGTTTAAAAAAAATACTGTTGTTAAGAGGTTTGTTCAATAAAATGTGAATTGTACTCTTAATAGTTGATAACATGAGAATTATGCTGACTGTTATTTACATCAATTATTTAGGTAAATGAGAAAACTATCATTTGCATAATAATTTGGAACACGGTGTAATTGTGCATATATGAAGTGATAAAATCAACGTATGAAACATATAGTCCAAAAACCGTGTGGAACATCCAAATGTATTCAGTGCATGGAAGATCACGAGGCTTTCCGACAACTGGTGGTCTAATCCAGTGGGTGGTGGTGTATCCAAACATATAAATACACTGACCAGATACAAGAATCATGATGGCCCCCGGGACCCACATGGTGCCGGCAGTGTGACGTCACTGCACTGTAGCTCCTCCTGACGTGTTTTGTGCAATAGCACATAATCATAGGAGGTGTGCTTACAGTGCTTGACGTCTCACAATGTGAATCTATAGTAAAAATGGCGCATGCGCGGAACACACGTGCCATTTTGTTGAAGAATAATGTCTCCGGATCAAGCGCCATTTTGTTGTAGGCAGCCAACGGCGCGTGCGCCATTAAAACGGAGAAACAAATTAAATAAGTGCCATCTAGATCACCAGGGCGTATGTTAGCTTATTACAGTCACAAAGGAAATTCCCAAATATTGAGAATGATCTAATTATGGACACTAGCACTCTGCAAATATTTGAGGTTTATTATAAAGGCCCATTGAAAAACCAAATAGTGACTGCGCACATGCGCTTGAATCCCCCATAATCACAACTGCAATGCTATGAACATAACACCCATTGCATGTGTTTCAGATATTCAATAAAAATAGTGGTTCTTGCATCAAAAGGTGCAATTAAATCTTCATGATTTCATAAATAATAACTGGTGTAAATGATGGCACAACAATGACAGCACATATAACACAATCTCTGAAAATTCATGTAAACGGACAATTGTAAACGCATAGGTCAGGTAAAATAAAATATATAAAAACATATTAAACATAATAATAGTACATAAAATACATTAATAATCTTTATTTATTATATATATATGTATATATATATATAACCCAAAAAACGTTAAATCTCGCAATGACCATAATGGGAGTAAATTGACTATAAAGATGATAAAGGAGTCTATAAAATTATAAAACCATCCTCATAAATATCATCTGTAACAAGTATGTATATAAACAAAGGCTTAAAACTATAAAGGGGATTGTTAGCTATTATCAATAAAACAATTAATGTTCATATCGACATTCAATCCTCTAGGGTGCAAGGATCCCATCTCAAAGATCCACTTGGATTCCATTTGTGATACTGTTCTCTTTTTATTAGTGCCCCTCCACTGGGTCTGTACAATATCTATACCTACAAAGGACAATGGGTCTCTATTGTTGAACAGCCGATAATGCTTAGAGAGGCAGTGTTCTTTGGAGCCTCGTTTAATATTATACACGTGTTCACGTAGGCGGTCCCTCAACCTCCTCGTTGTGCGGCCTATATACTGTTTTTTTGCACGGGCACTATAACAAATAGACCACATATCTGCTATTACATTTTATAAATCTGTCAATGTCATAGGATTTTCCAGTGGTGGAAGAAACAAAATTGCTCACCTTTCTCTTTCTATGCTTATTTCATGTGCAAATTACACACTTATTACATGGAAAGAATCCCACTAGGTTATTAAAAAAGGAGCCGTTAGATGGAGGATTAATTATATTTGGTGCTATTTTGTTCCTTAGAGGCATGACTCTTCTAAAAGTGATCTCAGGTTTGTCTGGTAGGATTTGTGTTAGAACAGGATCAGCTTTAAGGATTTTCCAATTATTTTTGATAATCCTAGTTATAGCTTTGTGCTGTGTGGAAAAAGTAGTGACAAATGGACATACTTTAGGTTGTCTCTGTTTTGTAACCTCACTCAGCATCAGATCTCTGTTCAAATTGGCCACTGTTTCTAAAGTGCATGTTAATGTGGACTCATCATAGCCTTTTTCTATAAATCTATCCTTAAGAATAGAGGCTTGGGAATAGTATGTGTCCAACTCGGTGCAATTTCTTCTGATCCTTTGGAACTGGCCTTGCGGAATGTTGGAGAGCCATGTGGGGTGATGACAACTATTCATGGGAATATAGCTATTCCGATCTGTCTCCTTTTCTGTAAAGGAGACAGATCGGAATAGCTATATTCCCATGAAAAAAAAAAATAAAAAAAAGGGGGGGGGGGAGAAAAATTCCAGCGGAAAGGAAAGCAAAAGAGGAGGAGAGAGAAGAGAGGGGGTTAGGAGACGAAGACAGTAGAAAGCAACAGTAGGGTGAATCCTCAACCGAATCTCACCTAAGCGACCGCAGGGTCCAATCGGCAGATAAGTCAAAATGAAAATTAGTCGTGGGAGCAAGACTCAACTAGACTGCAACAGGGGAACACATATCTCGGAGAGTCGCAGAGGAGGAGAAATGGAGCCAGATTAACCACAGCAACTTATGTTTATCATAGGTATCATTGGTAAACGCCAGCATTTCCTCCTTACGCTTGGTATCATTAAGCACGGAAACCCACATTGGGAAAGGAGGGGGGGTGGCCGTTTTCCAAAAGAGGGGTATCAATTGGTGGACAGCGGGCAGAAGTGCAACAGACTTTTCTTCTGCGCTGCCCATGAGCCCGGTAATATAGATAGAAGTGCAATTTCTGGCGCAGATATTCCCGATCATACCCCCATGGTAAAGCCCGAAGATCAGCCTGAGAAAGATCCTGTTCAATCATACAAGAGGCTTTACGGAGGAGGCTAGGAAACCAATCAAGCATCCGAGCTAGTAACGTGGCTCTGTAGTAAAGCTCAAAGTCCGGTAAACCCACTCCACTCTCGAGTTTCGGATAAGTAAGTAACTTGTGTTTTATCCTGGAAAACCCACGTGATCGGTAAAGTCTGAAAAACATGTAGTAGCTTAGGCAAAATATCCATCTTGAGGGTGTTGATGCAGCCGAACCAGGGCAGGGCTGAAGTGCCCCATGAAGCCAAATCCTTTCAGATACGCGAAAGTAAGGGTAAATAATTAAGGGAAGATAGAGCATTAAGATCGGCCGAAATCTGAATCCCCAAGTAAGTGATAGTCTTCGGACGCCATTGAAATGCAAAGTTAGGCCGAAGGTTCGTCAGTACATGGGGAGGTAAAGAAATATTGAGGGCTTCCGTTTTGGAGATATTAAGTTTAAAGCTGCTGAAGGAACCAAATCTATGAAATTTGTGGAAAAGACTGGGGAGGGAAATAAGTGGCTGTTGAACGTAAACTAGAAGGTCGTCGGCGTATAAGGAAAATTTATGATGTGCGGAGGGAGTGTGGATGCCCAAGATTGAGTCGTTAGCTCGTATGGCTCTCGCAAGATGTTCCATTACTAAAACCAAGAGAAGGGGCGAAAGGGGGCATCCTTGTCTGGTCCCATTCAATATGAGAAAGGGTGAAGAAACCATACCGTTGACCAGGACAGGCGCCGAAGGATGAGAATAGAGGGGCATAATCCGAGCAAGGAACTGCAAACCCAAACCGATCTGTTCCAAGGTAAGACTGAGAAAGCACCAGTCGAAGCTATCGAACGCCTTCTCAGCATCAAATGAAAGTAGGCAAGCCTTTAAGCCGTGTTGCTTGATATAAGAGATAAGATGGATTGTTTTAGACGTATTATCCCTAGCTTCACGACCCGGAACAAAGCCAACCTGGTCGTTGGTAGGAAAAGGGAAAGATGGTTCGCTAAAAGTTTAGCAAAAAGCTTATTGTCCAGGTTTAAGTAGAGAAATTGGGCGATAACTACCTCAATGAGAAGGGTCTTAGGAATAACCAAAATAGTGGCGGACAAAAAAGCTGATGAAGGTACATTGAAATCATCGATAACCTTAAATGCTGGGGCCAGAAGCGGGGCTAATTGGGTGGCAAATGTTTTGTAAAAGCGTGGGATGAATCCAGCGTGGGGTGAATCCGTCTGGACCTGGGCACTTACCAGTTTTCAGGGCCTTATTTGCCCCAAGAACTTCTATAATTGAGAAGGGCTCCTCCAGATCCAGTGCATCTTGGGGATCTAGAACAGGTAACGCTTGTCTCCATAATACATTGGGACATAGCCGACAGGGAGGAAACGGGAGAAGCATCAAGATTCGCTGCAGAGAGATTATAGAGTTGAGAATAGTAGCACTCAAAAGCAGACAGCCTAGAGAGGACCGTAGCCAGAAACGGAGCCTGATCTAGATTGGGAGCGTAAATATTCGCCACTGTAAAAACAAAATCTTGGCCTTTCAATTTAAGGAAGAGGTAGCGACGAGTTAGATCGATTAGGGAGTCCAGGACCACCGGCAGAAGGTATGATGAAAGGCCACCGACGCCCCCCGAGACCTAACTTGTGGATTAGTACTATGATACAACTGAGTATAATGACGATTGTGGAGGACTGGGATACCATCAGAGCGAAAATGAGTCTCCTGAAGTAGCAAGATCTGCGTTCCACATTTATGGAAATGGTAGAGCATCTGGCTCCGCCTCTCCAGAGTGTTAAAGCCCCTACAATTATTAGAGAAAAATTTAATCAGTCATGGTTGAGGGAGAACAAATAGGAGAAAGCATTTAAATATTTTAAAGAGTGTTATCTTAACTGTACAGTACTGGTCATCGACAACGTACTCATACACTATTGGTTTTAGCTTCATACCTTCAGGTGAATGTATACTGGCAAGCTTTGAGGCCTTTTTTTTGCTAGTTTCTGAAGGTGATTGACCTTTTCTTCTTCCAAGAGAAACCAGCTTCACTGCTTCATTATTTTCCTTTCTTATCTTCCTTTATTTTCCTCAAATTCTTCAGTCAACGCTCACGGTCTTCTCAAGCCTGCAGAAGCAGTATATGCGGATTGGTACATCCTCTGCTGTGGGGACAGCCTATAATGTTCCTTCGGGCACTGGATCATGCATGGGGCGCTCACTTTGGCCCTTAGAAAATGGGTTGAGTTAGCCACAGGGTGCTAACTCACTAATTCGCGAAGAAGTAAACAAATACATGAATTTAATAAGTTGTGGTCTAGCCACGTGCTATTTAATCACTTCAATACCAGGCACTTTCACCCCCTTCCTGCCCAGACCAATTTTCATTTTTAAGTGCTGTCACATTTAGAATAATTGCCCAGTCATGTAAAACTGTACCCCAAATTTTTTTAGACAGATATTTAATGGTATTTAATCACCACTGGGATTTAAATTTTTTTTGCTAAACAGACTGAAGGTTTTGAAAAAAATGTTTTCTTAGTTTGTTATAAAAATTTGCAAATAAGTTTTTTTTTTCTTCACTGATGGGCACTAATTGGCACTGATGGTACTGCACTATTTCAGTGTAACCTTCCTCTTGTGTTAGTTTCCTGTTACCATCTCTTATGTTAACGGGTCAGTTTTGACCCGTGTCTTAAATCAGCTGTAAAATACACTAAAAACAATTATCTATCATCCAATTTGTTTCTCATCTCTTGGTTACCTTGTTAGGCTTCCTTTTTTTTTTTTTTTTTTTTTTTTTTTAATTTAAATATTTATTTATTTTCCATATAAAATACATATTTCCTCATTTCTCTCATATAACATACAAAACCTTCAGTTATATTTAAACCATTAATTATATCCCTTTCAATCATTTTTCCCATTCTATCTTCCCCTTACATCCCCCCCCCCACCCACCCGCAGAAAAAAAACAAAAAACACAACCCCCCCACAATTAAAACCACCCACTCTGCATTTCTCATTACATCTTTTCCTAAGTAATATGTACTATCACCTATCCCATTCTACTACTTCATATATTTCACCTTGGACACATAATCTTCCCATTTTCCCCACCTCTTATAATATAACCCCATCTTGTCTTCTTGCATATAGTACAGTTTCTCCATCCTACATATCTGGTTCACTCTTTCCACCCAATCCTCTTCTCTTGGCACCTCTGAGCTATGCCAAAACCTAGGTATCCGACCCTTTGCCGCATTCAAGTAGTACCATATACCTGACTCCTTGTATTTATTCACTGATAACTCAGTACTATGTAGTAGACACAACTCTGGGTTCAATCCTATCTTTATCCCAGATATTATCCCAATTAAATAAACCATTGTCTCCCAGAAACCTTGAATCTTTGTGCACTCCCACCATATATGATATAACGTACCTATCTTTCCACACACCCGCCAACACTCCGGTGTATTCTCCCCACTCATCTTATATTCAATGTTCGGTGCAATGTGCCGTCTTGTTAAACTCCTATAATTTACCTCCACCTCTCTCATGCTTACATTCTCGTGTGTTAGTCTATATATTTTCCTTTGTTTGTCTTCATCTATCTCTATTCCCATATCCCTTTCCCATTTTACTATGTACATTGGCTTTGTGTGTGTATCTAACTCAGTGAGAATCTTATAGACTTTTGCCGTGCCCAGTTTCCCATCTCCACGTGATTCCAACAACCTCTCAAACAGGTTCCAATCCTTTCTCAATCTCAAAGGCTTCGGAAGACTCCCGACAAAGTGTTTTAATTGGTGATATCTCCACTCATCTATCTTAATAAAAAGTTCCCTTTTATCCTTTTCCAAATCCCTAAATTTTCTCAATTTCTGCCCTTCTATAATATCCCTCAATTGAATATCTTACTTTTTAAACCTTTTTCCTGTGCTCTCCTCCCTACCTGGAGGGAAATACTCAGTGTTTCTCAGTGACATTAATTGTGAATTAAAATCCCATTTCATAAACTTGTGCAATTTATCCCAAACCTTTAAAACATTTAATGTATAAACACTCATGGTATCTTTTATTTCTCTGTATTGTGCTGGTACCCAGATGATCTTACTCAAGTCAACTCCGCTTAATTCATTTTCAATCTTGACCCACCTTTTCCCCTCTGGGTTGTGTATCCAGTCATAAATTCTTGCTAAAATTACTGCTCTATAGTACCTCTTAAAATCTGGCACTCCCAATCCTCCCTTCTCTTTATTTCTACTCATCAAGTCATAAGATATTCTAGGTTTTTTATTTTTCCATATGTATCTTGTTAACATCTTTTTAATTACCTTGAAAAAAACCTCCAGAAGTTTAACTGGGATCATCTGAAATTTATACAGGATTTTAGGTACAATTACCATTTTTACCAGATTTATGCGCCCTATCCAAGACGGGTTACCTCCTCCCAGTTTCTTTAATTCCTCCTTAATCTTGTTTAAAAGTGGGATATAATTTATTTTATACAAGTTCGTATATGAAGCAGTAAGTTTAACCCCTAGATATTTTATCTCTCTAGCTTTCCATATAAAAGGAAATTATTTTTGTATCTTTTCTTTTTCACTATTCGGAAGATTTACATTTAAGATCTCAGTTTTTGTTGGGTTGATTTTCAAATGTAATAGCTCCCCATAATCCTTTAAGCTCTTCATTAAATTTGGGAGTGTTATCCTGGGACTTCCCACATAGAACAACAGGTCATCTGCAAAGGCTGCCACTTTATGTTCAATTCCTCCTGTCTGTATTCCTTTTATGTCCATATTTTTCTTAATTGTTGCCAGCAAAGGTTCCAATGATAATACATACAACAATGGGGACAGTGGGCATCCCTGTCTTGTTCCATTTGACATCCCAATTGGTTCTGACCTCTCTCCATTAACCACAATAACCGTGGAGGGCTCTCTATACAATTTTCCTATCCACTCTCTCATTCTAACTCCCATTCCTAGATTCTCCAGAGTGTCCATCATAAAGCTCCAATCTACTCTATCGAATGCCTTCTCAGCATCAAGCGAAACCACCACTACCGGAGTTTTCCCTTTCTTAGCTTTCTGGATAAGCAACAAAGTTCTCAACCCATTGTCTCTACCCTCCCTCCCAGGTACAAATCCCACCTGGTCACCCTGTATCCATTCTGGCATTAAATCCTTCAACCTATTTGCTACAACCTTTGCATATAACTTAGTGTCTATGTTCAAAAGTGAGATTGATCTATAACTAGAGCACTGAGAAGCATCCTTGCCTTCCTTTTGAATAAGCACCACATGGGCCTGTAAAGATTCCCATCTTATCTCCATCTCCCCACCCAGGGCGTTCATATATTTCTTTAATTTAGGTATTAACAATTCACTATATTTTTTATAGTACCTCACAGTATAACCGTCTGGGCCTGGACTTTTCCCCGTCATAGTATTTTTTAATGCTAATTTTATTTCCTCCTGCGTAATTTCTGAATCAAGGGATTTCAGTTGGTCTTCACTTAGCTTCGATAGTCCTGCATTCTTTAAATATACTCTTCTTTTTTTCTCTGCTCTCGTTTCCATTTGTTTTTCCTAAATTCTGGGAAGTAATATTATACAATTTACTATAATATTCCTTAAACACCTTAACAATCTCTTTAGTAGAATATACCATTTCTCGCTTGGGGTTTCTTATTTTTTCTATATAATTCCTGTTTTTCTTTTTCCTCGAGGCTCTCATTAAATATTTTCCTGGTCTGTCTCCCCATCTATATCTCTCACTAGCCACTCTATTAAAAACTCTTCTCCTCTTCTCCTCTCCTCCATCAATATCTCTAGTTCTTCTTTCTTTTTTATTACCTTCTGTCTTATCTCTTTTGTTCTATTTTTATGTATCCACTCCAGGTCAAATATTTCTTTTAACAGCCCAGTAAGTTTCTCTCTTCTTTCCCTTTTCTTTTTTGCCCCGGACGCGATTAATATACCTCTTATATAGGCCTTATGGGACTCCCATACTGTAGCCATCGACACTTCCTCTGTCTCATTCTCCTGAAAAAATCTTTCAATCTCTTTTCTAATCTTCTGATCAATCTCCTGATCCAGGAGTAGAGCCTCATTCAACTTCCATCCTATACCACCTGTCAACCTCCTCCCCCATTCTAATTTCAATATAACAGGGGCATGGTCTGAGAAGGACATTGCCTCAATTTCTACTTTAGCCACCGACTCTATAAGTTGATGATCAACCAATATATAGTCCAGTCTCGAATATATCTCATGTGCATTAGAGAAGAAGGTATAATCTCTCTCTTTTCCATGTATTAGTCTTCAAATATCTACCAGTTGGTGCTCATGTATCGCCTTCTTTAAAGTTCTCAGAGACCTACTTTCCTCTCGTTGCACAGAAGAGGTCGTATCTATTTGTGGATCCCTACAGAAATGCAAGTCCCCTGCCACTATCAAGCGTCCCTTTTTTAAAGGCCATCAGTTTTCTCAAAACATCTTTTAAATATACCTCCGGTCTCTTATTTGGGGAATAAATATTCGCTATTGTACATTCCATCTCTTGCAATCTACCTTTCAAAAACAAATATCTCCCCTCAGGATCTATTTCTCGCTCCTCTATCTCTAACCTTATGTTTTTTGCAAACCCTATTGCTACTCCTTTAGGTCTCTTAATTGGGGAATCTGCATAAAACCATTTTGGGTAATTTCTAGAGTTCAACTTAATATTTGACTTAATCTCAAGATGTGTCTCCTGCAAATAGACCACCGAAGCTTCTCTATGTTGCAACTTACTGAATAGCTTAAATCTCTTCCCAGGACAGTTCAATCCATTTACATTATATGTTATAAACCGTAATTCTTCCATACTTCTTGTATCACTACTTTTACACCTCCTTCTATCATGCAGAGTGTTATCCCTAACGCCCCTCCCACACCACCACCCCTCCATTCCCCCAACCCACCCCTCCTCCCATCCATCACCTCCCTTCCGACACCCACCCCCCTCCCATTTTTTCCCTCTCCCATTTTTAGGCTTATAGAATGCCTACTAATCATTTGTGGGCCTATTCCCACCTTTGATTTAAACCTTTGGGGTTGACCTCTGCCCATGAACGGCTCTCCCTTCAACCTCCCCAATTACCCCTCTCTCTCTGTCAAATTGACTCAATACATTTCTATCGACCCTACCTTGTTAGGCTTTCTTATCCATGAAAATATTGGTTTTAATATTTTTGGTGTGAGCCCCTGGGCCTTTTTTTTGCCAGTATACCCCTCGATTTCAATTAAAAAACAATGTAAAATGAACCTCAAGAGAATCATATAAATAAATAAAAGGTTATGTCACCTATTACTGAGGGGATTTAGAACACATCTCTGAAATAAATTTGTTTTGTTTTTTTTCATTTTGTTATTAATTATAGTAACATCTATGGTGTTACGGGTCAATTTCGACCCATATATATAATTACTTCAAAAAGGCAAAAAAGTATTTTTTTTTCAGCAATAGAACTTTAGTACAAACACAAAATGAAAAACAGAACAAATATATATATATATATATATATAATACAGTATTTATTAAGCGCCGATAGTTCGCTCAGCGCTGTACATTACAAAGGGGGACAGAACATGTGACAGAACAATAACAATACAATGCAAAACATGAGGGGATTGAGGGCCCTGCTCTTTCGAGCTTACAATCTAGGAGGGAGGGGATGGTGGCACAGGAGGAGATAGCTGTGGGGGATGGAGTGGTAGGAAGAGTGGAGGAGGTCGGCGAGTTAGCAGGGAGTGGGGTAGGCTTCCCTGAAGAGATGGGTTTTCCTCGCCTAAAGGAGAGGAGAGTAGGTGATAATCTGATGGGTTGGGGCAGGGAGTTCCAGAGGATGGGTGACACCCTGGAGAAGTCCTGGAGGCAGGCATGGGAGGAGGAGACCAGGGAACTAGAGAGAAGGAGGTCTTGTGAGGAGCGGAGTGTGCGTGCTGGGCGGTACTTGGATATTAGGTCAGTGATGTAGTTCGGGGCAGTGTGGTGGACGGCTTTGTACGTCAGTGTTAGGATTTTGAATTTGATCCGTTGCGCAATCGGAAGCCAGTGGAGGGATTGGCAGAGGGGGGTGGCGGAGATGGAGCGGTTGGAAAGGTGAATGAGTCTGGCAGCCGTATTCAGGATCGACTGAAGCTGGGATAGCCAGCGGCAAGGCAGGCAAGTAAGGAGGGAGTTGCAGTAATCGAGTCGTGATATGATGAGGGAGAGGATGAGCTGTTTAGTGGTTTCTGGTGTTAGGAACGTGCGGATTTTGGCGATGTTGCGGAGGTGGAATCTGCACGAGCTTGTTAAAGATTGGACTTGGGGCTGGAAGGATAGGTTGGAGTCCAGAATGACACCAAGTACTCTGGCCTGCGGGGCAGGTTTGATGGTGGCGTTGTTGGACATGATGGAGAAGTCAATGGGCGGTGGTGTCCAGGCTGGGGGGAAGACAAGAAACTCGGTCTTGGAGAGGTTCAGTTTAAGGAAGTGGAGAGACATCCAGTCAGATATGTCGCTCAGTAGGTGTGTGATTCGGGCAGAGACTGAGGGGGTGAGGTGGGGGGTTGAGAGATAGATTTGTGTGTCGTCGGCATATAGGTGGTAGTTGAAGCTGTGAGAGTGTACGAGTTGGCCAAGGGAGGAGGTGTAGATGGAGAAGAGAAGGGGCCCGAGGACGGAGCCTTGAGGGACCCCAACAGAGAGGGGGAGTGAGGGGGAGGTGGTAGCATTATAGGTAAGGCTGAAAGAGGGGTATATAACATAAATATAACAAAATATAGATTTGCAAGGTCAAACAAACAACCAATCAAGCAAATCAAACCAATAGAAATCAATTACTTGTTCCAACACTAATAAAAAACAAAATCAGAGTAAAAGTCTGTGTGCAAGAACGTGTGTGTGTGTGTGTTTAGATGCATGTGTGGCAAAAAGTGACACTTTTCGTGTGTTCTTTGCAGAGATATTTGTTACAGTTGAAGCACAGTAAATTTGTCTCTCTGTCCTTACTGCTGGGGCAGACCTGACACCTCTTTCTTTTAGAATCAGGTGGGGTTGTGGCTGTTGTGGATGATGTTGAGGCAGGGCTGGCTGAGGAGGATGCTGGCGTGGACAAAGTGCTAGGTGACCTCTGCAGCTGTCTGACCAAGACTGCAGCATCTTGGTCTCGGGGCACCTGTTCCCTTCGCTCAATGTGTGGCTTGACAAGGGAATTTCCCAGCTCCTCAAACATTCTCCGCTTGTTTTTTTTATTTGAGTTTCATCTTTGGTGGATGTGGGTCCACAACACAAATGCATTATATGCAGACACATCAAGGATGTTGTAAAACACAGCCATTGGCCATCTCCTGGTCATTCGCTGGCAAGTGTCGGTGGCAGTCAGCTTGTCCAGGTTTTCCACTCCTCCTTTGTTTTTGTTATAGTCCAGGATAATTGCTGGCTTTTTGTCACTTCCTGATGACACAGCTGCATCATGACACAGCTGCATATTTGTGAAGAGTAGACATAAGTATCACATTCGGTTTTTTTTTTTTTGGACAATATGAGACAACAGTGGTGGTGTCTGTAAAAGCAAACTTTGTGGACAGTGCAGCCCTGTCCTTCACCTGCAAGATTTCAGCAGGCAACTCAGGTTTATTTTTCTTCAATGTGCCCACCATGGTAAGTTTCCTCCTGAGACGTTCTTGTCCAAGGTCATAGCTGGTAAAAAAAATTGTGACCCTGCAATCCAGTAGTCATATCGAGGACCACACTTTTTCCTTGGTTTTTCTCAGGGATGCCACTTGCAGCTTTGCCTGTGTAAATTCCAGGCATAGCTGGTTTTTGCATCACACGCTGCCCAGATTTTTATGCCGTACTTCCCTGGCTTACTGGGTATGTATTGCCGGAAGGGGCATTTTGCTCGGAAAGAGACAAGACGTTCATCCACTGTCACCTCTGGCCCAGGGTTGAACATCAGTGGAAGGGGCTGCACCCATCTCTCCCAGACATCCCTGATGGGGGCAAGCTTGTCAGATCTTGCTCTGGTATCTCTGTTGTCAAATCTGAGGACTCTTGATATCATTTGAAAGGTCTGAAGTGACATTGTTGCCCGGAAAATATTTCTGCCTGTCGATGCGTCCCACAGACTATCAGTGGCCTCATTGCAGGATCTGTACACTCCAGCAAGAAGAACACCAATATAGGCATCCAGGTATTCCTCATCAATGTCTTTCCACATGCTGCCATGGACTTTTTTCCTTCAAGGTTTGTCATAGCAGTGATAACTCTTTTTTTAGTGACAATGGCATAAATAGCTCAAAACATGTCTTGATGTCACTGACTCTCATCACAGCAAACCTTGGGATTCCAGGGGTCATTTTGATGACATTTGCAGCAGCTGCCCTGCGATGTACATCAGGAGGTACTGAACTCCAACAGATCTTACCATTTTTGGACTTGAATATTTCAGCGGGAGCAGCTTCAGCACCGGTGGCCTCCTCATCAGACTCATCAGATGTGTCTGTCTTCTGGATGATACTCCACATTGTCTTCCTCCTCAGAAACCTGCTCATCCAAATCATTATGCTCCTCTGTGTCCTCTCCCTCATTTTCACCAAAAATATTATCCAGAACTTGGCTCAATGAAAATCTTCTTCTCATTTTTGCATGCTACAAATTGGAGATGTGCACTCTGCAAGTCACCAATTCTATACTGAATTGGCCTCACATGTCTGGACATGCTCGTCTTTGTTTGCTTTGTTTTTGTGCAGGTATACTGGAAAAAAAGGCAAAATGAGAATCCCCTAAAGCTCACATGATTGGGAGAGGAGCTGGCTGTCAGTGTGCTGGCTGACAGTGAACTTATGATTTCAGTTTTGGCTCTAATTATTGCTTTATAATGTTATTTTTATAACTGGATCGAAACCGACCCTAACACAAAGGTCATAATTTCAACTTGAGCATTTTATAATTTAGTGAAAACTATTTTTTTTTTTTTTTTTTTTATTTTGTTGAAATAGAGGCTCCTGACAAAGTCATAAAGCCTTGATGCAATAAACAAATTTATATGGTTATTTTATGCATTTAAAACCTAAAAACGGGCCGACCCTAACACAAGACGAAGGGTAAACGTCCCGTTACAGGAAAGCTGGTTATTGATAACCAGCATTTGTTTACATCTGATCAGCTGTGATTGGACACATCTGATCAAAGTAAAGGGCCAATGACTTTGGCTCATTACCATGTGATCAGTGATGAGCTGTGTCTGAGGGACACAGCTCACCACAGATCACCGTGCTGCGGGGGCATGCGCTGGCAGCGCAACCAGGAGGAAGCCATATGTCCACCCAGAGGGCAGAAAGACCCGCTCGGCTGTCAATTTACTATTGATCAGGTGGTAACCAGTTAAAAGATAAGTTCACCTTAAATAAATAAATGTACATCCCTTTGCAGGTAAAAAAAGGGCATGTATTATTTTTTCTTAATAGGAGCCTGTAAAGCATTGCACCCTCCATCAACAGATTGTGGGTGCAACCTCAGGCTCCTGCAGACTCAATGTAGCTGTCTACTCATACCATGTATGGGCAGTCAGTTACCGAATGAAAAGATCAATGAACTACTAGAGCGTTCTTTAGCACCCTGGTACAGCAGTCGTAACGGTTGACGGTAGTTATAGTTCTCAAATTCACAGAAATCTGTAAATGAATGATGCGGTTGGGTGGGAAAGGTCCTTAACCAGTGACTCCTCTGCTGTCAGTTTAAAAAAAAAAAAAAAACAACCTGCAGCTTCCCCCTCCACCAAATCCATACCAGGCCCTTGGGGTCTGGTGTGGATTTTGGGGGATATCATGCCAACTTTCTGCAAAAACAACTTCCTGTTTTATGAGCTCCATAAACTAGTCATATATGTTAATTAGCATATGAATGGGGGAAGCCCAGCTTCTAAAAACAATACATAGTAACCAAAATGTAGTATTCCATATATTTATGCTATTACAAATCAACCATACAACACAAGCACCTTGTCCCCCTGTTGATAGGTACAAGGGCCTCTGGCCTGCGACCCTGGCCTGGTGGTTGTGGGGGTGCTGGGGGTTATTTACCAGAATCTGGAAGCCCCCTTTAACAAGATTCCCCCCCCCCCGATGTGAATGAGTAAGGGGTACACGTTCACCAAAAAATAGAATGGGCCCTAGAAATAAGCATACTGAAACTTTTGAGTCCTTTATTACCCACTTGACCTCCAGAAGATTTACCCTTCCCTTCCTGACCAGGCAATACATCACTGTGTTTAACTGACAAATTTGGCAGTCATGCAACACTATACCCAAATTAAATTTGTAATTTTTTTCCCACAAATAGAGCTTTCTTTTGGTGGTATTTGATCACCACTGGATGAAGATTGAAAATGTTGAAAAAAGAACAATATTCTTTACTTACTACTATGAAACCTATCCGCAATAAAAAAAAAATCAAATTTCTTCATAATTTTAGGCCAATATGTATGTATTCTACTACATATTTTTGGTAAAAATAATCCCAATAAGCGTATATGGTTGTGCAAAAGTTATAGCGTCTACAAACAATGGTGTATATACACTAGCATTATATATATATATATATATATATATATATATATATATATATATATATATATATATATATACACACATATACACTAGTAATGGCAGTGATCAGTGACTTATAGCAGGACAGTCGGACACTAACTAGCACTTTGTGGTAACCAGTGACACTAATACAGTGATCAGTGCTAAAAATATGCACTGACACTGTACTAATGACACTGTCTGGGAAGGAATTAAACATCTAGGGTGATCAGGGAGTTAACTGTGTAATGTTTACTGTGTGAGGTGTTTTCACTAGGTAATGTGCTGGATTCTATTCCCTGCCTTGCAGGAAAATAGGATCCAGCACATTGCCGCTGAAACGACACAGCTCTCCCTTGTTTACATAGCTGTGTTCTGTCCGTCTCCTTGACGATCCTAGATGATGACCAATCACAGCAGAAGCGGTGCACAACCACGACCAGGAAGTGCAGAATCACATTTATATAATATATATGGTTCTGCAAAGCGCACCTGCCTTGTAGCAGTACATCTGCCTTGGGGCAGTTGTCAAATAGTTAACACCTTCCCACCTGGCCTATAACAGATTGACGGCCGGGCGGGACGCCCCTCCTTGAGTGGATGTCAAAGCACTGCTCACGCAGCCACGGGCCCATCTATCATGGGCTCTGTCCACTGGACACAGCTGATGACTGATCACTACACCGGCCCGCTGCCAGTGTCGTGTGAGCTCTGTGACCAATCACAGCAGATCACATGTCAATTGTATACAGTGAATGACTTCCTTTTCATGCCATCCATTGTATACAATTGTGGTGTTGTCCGTGACCGGTAACAATCACAGCCCATCTGTACCATGTGATGACCTTTTGGCAATCACAACTAAGCGCAACAAAAGACACTGAATAAATCCATTTCATTCAGTAAAAATGGATGCTAATATCAATGAAATACATTGGTGTAAGCAAAAAAAATTTTTTTTTTCCAAAAAAATTGTAACAAAATATTATAGCTTCAAAAAAACTTGACATGCCTCTTATTAAATACCTTGGACTGTCTTTTTTTTTTTTTTTTTTTTTTTTTTTTTTTAAACAAAGGCTAGTTTATGTTTATTCTCCACTAAGCACTTTTATCTAGCTTGCTCCACAAAATCGAGCAAGAGGAGAAGACTGTAATTCTGGCACTAAACTGGCCTGGAAGAACCTGATATTCAGACATACTCAGACTTCTTCAGAGTTCCAATGGGTGGAGCTTCAAAGGGAAGGAATATTCGGGAAATTTAATAGTAGGGGTATGCTACAAGCCCCCTACCTGGAAGGATGAGGAGGAGTTGGATCACCGGTCACAGGTAGAAATGGCTGAAAGGCAAGGTAAAGCCATCATTATGGGGGACTTTAACTATCCAGATATTGAATGGACAGAAGGAACAGCAAATTCTTTTAAAGCTAAATGTCCTACAGGACAACTTCATGTCCTAATTGGTGGATGCCTCAAATTGAAAGAATGCATTACGAATAACACGGATCTGGTCACAGATGTGGAGATACAGGTGAACCAGTGATCACAGAATAATTACATTCAGCATAATGAGTAATACATACTTTCAACACAGCACTTTAAGGCAAGTACAAACATTAGTGCTCCACCTCAAGTAGATTGCATGTGCTCTTACCTCTTTCTGTCTGCCTTCCTTTGTTATCTCTCCTCTCTCCAGCATGCTCTTGCTATCTCTCTTTGTTGCTATAATGCCCTCTCTTCTCAAACTCTCTCTTGTTTACCCCTCCTCCCCACCACACAACCTGTACATATCACCCTCACTTCTGCCCTCTCAATATCACTGCACTTATCTCCTGCTCTCTCTTGGTCCACATAATGTCACTGCTACAAAATGTCACTGCGGCATTTGCCCTCATATAAATCTTGCTCCCACCTCACCTCCCTCACCCTTTTATTACTACTAACTTCTGGAGGCATTGCCCCAAACCCTGGCTCTCCACCATCAAACTCAAACCCACAGAAGCAGCAGCCTCCCCTCTCTGGCTGCAGCCGCAACCCTCACTCTCTCATCTCAATTCCCCTGCTTCCACGCACCAACCCCTCCCTCCTATGTGCCCTCTGGAATGCCCACTCAGCCTCTAACAAACGCTCTATCAATGACCTCTTCCTCTACCCACTCCCTCAACCTTCTTGCTATTACTGAAACCTGGCTCCAGGATTCTGACTGTCTCCTCAGCTGCACTCTCCCATGGCGGCCTCCTCTGAACTCACTCGCCCAGACCCAGCGGACGAAAAGGGGGTGGAGTCGGACTTCTTCTTTCCCCACAAAGCACGTTCCAGGTTCTTCCTGCCCCTCTGTTTCTGTCCCTCTGCTCTTTTGAAGTGCACTGTATTCATCTCTTTTCTCCTGTTTGTCTGAGGATCGCTGTCATCTACCAGCCCCGGGCCCAGTTTCACCCTTTCTCGATGACTTTTCAGCATGGCTACCGTACTTTCTCTCCTCTGAAGTGCCTGCTATCATCCTCGGCGACGTTAACATCACAGTCAATGTTCACACCCCTGCCACCTCTCAGCTACTCAACCTAACTTCCTCTTTTAACCTAACACAATGGGCACAATCCACCACCCACTCCAATGGCAACACCCTTGACCTTGTATTCACCCACCTATGCACTCCCTGTAACCTCTCTAACACCCCTTTTCCTCTCTCTGATCACAACTTTATCAGCTTCACACTCTCCCTGCCTCCTACCTCCCATGCCTCCAACCAGCAAACCGTTACCTGTAGAAACCTCCATCACCTCAGCCCTGACCTTCTCCACTCCGCTACTGAGCGCCTCTATGATGAAATTGCACACCTGTCCTGCCCAGAGCTGGCCACATCTGCCTACAACAACTATCTATCATCCTCCCTGGATGCTCTTGCTCCTCTTTCTACATGCAGAACCAGGCCTCGCTTGTCACAACGCTGGCAAACAGATGACACCAGAAGTCTCAAGAGACGCAGCCGCACTCTTGAGCGAGCATGGCGTAAAAATAAATCCCTGAAAAACTTTACCCTCTACAAATCCGCTCTTCTCAAATACAACTCCAGCCTCCATGCTGCTAAGCAAACCTACTGTAACACTCTCATCAAGACCCTTTCATCCAATCCTCGTCAACTCTTCTCTACCCTTAATTCCTTACTCCACCCCCCCCCCACTGCCTCCACCCATCAACTTACTGCACAGGAGATTGCCAGTCACTTCAAGAAGATCGACACAATTCGTGATGAGATCTCCAGTATCAAGCTTCCTCCTTTAACCAACATACCAGGCCCAACACCAAACTCTACACTCTCTTCCTTCGACCCTGTTACCACCAAAGAAGTTACCGAACTCCTTTCTAAGGCCCACTTCACCACATGTCCCCTGGATCCTGTCCCCTCACGACTGCTGCAGCCTCCTTCCTGCTCTATCCTAAACTCTCTAACTCACATCTTCAACCTCTCACTCTCCATGGGCACCTTCCCCCCCCACTCAAACATGCACTAGTTACCCCCATCCTCAAAAAACCCTCGCTGGACCCCACCTGTTGGAATAACTTTAGACCCATCTCCCTGCTCCCGTTTGCCTCCGAGCTTCTCGAGCGCCTTGTTTACAACCATTATACATATATATAGTGCAGCGCTGTAATGTGATAAAATTCGTTCATAGAGTCTTTCTTGCAATAATAAACCAAATATGTGCAGGCCTTCTCCTCATTAGGTCACTGGAAAATAGCAAAAATGCGCACTCACCGACCGCACATTTTAAATGTGCCTGTGTATGATATTATCCAAAGGACCAGCCAGGTATACAGCTCCAGAAACCACACGGATCCTCCCTCTCCAACACTGACATCCGCCTTGGGTGTAGCAATATCTCCAGATCCAGAGGCCCTCTCGCCCCAAATAGGTAGATAGGGATCCCCCTTTTCGGGTTCCAGACACCCCAAGAATGGAAGATGTAAATCTGTAACCCTCCAACAGGAGAGTCAAGAAAAGAGGGGAACGCCAATAGTGTGGTAGTTTCAAAACCGGCAATAGTATAGAGCAAAGACCACTGGACCTCCTCGTGGTCTCAGTGGTCAGGAAGTCACACTTGCTACTTGGCTCCTCCTGAGGCCTTTCGTGCAAAAAGCACTTCTTCAGAGGATGGACGCCACTAGCAGTGTGACAGCCAGACTTCCCTTTAAACGCGGTTCGCGCATGCGCGAAAATCCCGCTCTATCGTTCGAAATTAAAAAGCGGAACTGCGCATGCGCGAATAGCCGCCATTTTGCCGTGAATCGCGGCTGTGCAGTATCAAACTGCGCATGCGCCGCCCGATCGCCGCCATATTGCCATGGATCATAAACAGCAGGAAATTCACAGCTGCTGCTGAAGATATACAGAATAGAAAGGCAGGTACACACTTAGACGTGTAATAGCAAGTTTGTAGTCTACCTCCTCAGTTGTCCCTGCAACAAGCAGTATGTGGGGCGGACAACCAGGCGCCTGAGGGACCGTCTGCGGGAGCATGTAGCCAACATCAAAAAAGGTTATAAGGACCATTCGCTATCTAACCACTTTAGACTGTTCCATAATAGCGACCCCACTTCTTTAAAGTTTGTGGGTATAGGAATGGTGTCACCGCATTGGAAGGGACTTCATAAAACCAGGACAGTCTCGCAGGCTGAGACTCGTTGGGTCTATGAATTACGCACCCTTTACCCTCATGGACACAATGTGGAGGTAGACATCAATTGCTTCATTGCCAATAGCTAGGACATGGAGACTTCTCCCATAATTTTGGAATATAGTATAGTGCGGAGATTTTTATTTATTTATTTTTTATTTATTTATGTAGATATTTTTATGATTTTTATGATTTTTCATGGCCCTACCAGGGTATTTTAGTACGCAGCATGTTAATAGGCCTCTCTAGTTCTGGACAATATAGGGCGCTAAATTGGTGAAATTGTGTTATAATATAGAACTATCAAGCCTGTGTTATTAACACCTTTTTTCACACTAGCCCCTAGTATATAACCACAAGGTACCAGGATACTATGACCCTGAACAAATTATGCCCCTATTTAATATGGGTGCATCATTGCACGATGCCTATATGTAATTTTGGGGCGTTTAGAAGTTTTTATATGTATACGGTATTGTGTATATAATTCTTTATTATTGTGAAAAAGTTTTAAGGTCTAGTCTTTTATTATTTCATTTATGAATAACAGAATATAGCCCCTATGCCATGGAGATAGTAATTATTATTAAGAGGGCTTCTGCGGCACCTATTGGTGCACTCCCCTATATATATTATACTTTGATAAATGGCTCTAGGTCGGGCCTTTCTTCTTTTTGGGGTGGGATGGTATCTGTACCCATCTATATATGATGAACCAGCATCTAAGTGTGTACCTGCCTTTCTATTCTGTATATCTTCAGCAGCAGCTGTGAATTTCCTGCTGTTTATGATCCATGGCAATATGGCGGCGATCGGGCGGCGCATGCGCAGTTTGATACTGCACAGCCGCGATTCACGGCAAAATGGCGGCTATTCGCGCATGCGCAGTTCCGCTTTTTTAATTTCGAACGATAGAGCGGGATTTTCGCGCATGCGCGAACCGCGTTTAAAGGGAAGTCTGGCTGTCACACTGCTAGTGGCGTCCATCCTCTGAAGAAGTGCTTTTTGCACGAAAGGCCTCAGGAGGAGCCAAGTAGCAAGTGTGACTTCCTGACCACTGAGACCACGAGGAGGTCCAGTGGTCTTTGCTCTATACTATTGCCGGTTTTGAAACTACCACACTATTGGCGTTCCCCTCTTTTCTTGACTCTCCTGTTGGAGGGTTGCAGATTTACATCTTCCATTCTTGGGGTGTCTGGAACCCGAAAAGGGGGATCCCTATCTACCTATTTGGGGCGAGAGGGCCTCTGGATCTGGAGATATTGCTACACCCAAGGCGGATGTCAGTGTTGGAGAGGGAGGATCCGTGTGGTTTCTGGAGCTGTATACCTGGCTGGTCCTTTGGATAATATCATACACAGGCGCATTTAAAATGTGCGGTCGGAGAGTGCGCATTTTTGCTATTTTCCAGTCACCTAATGAGGAGAAGGCCTGCACATATTTGGTTTATTATTGCAAGAAAGACTCTATGAACGAATTTTATCACATTACAGCGCTGCACTATATATATGTATAATGTCTCTGTTATGAGGTCTAGTGATCCTTTGAAGTGTTCCAGCGGCTGGTTTTTCTGAGCGCTCGCTATACCCACAATTCCTTGTTTACAACCGTATGAACTCTACCTCACCGACAACAACCTTCTTGATCCCTGACAGTCTGGCTTCCGCCCACAACATTCCACAGAAACTGCCCTACTAAAACTCACTAATGACCTACTAACTGCTAAAACCAACGGCCATTACTCCATACTTGTACTCCTTGACCTTTCCGCTGCTTTTGACACAGTCGACCACCCGCTCCTCCTCAGTAAACTCCACTCCATCGGCCTCCGTGACTATGCTCTCTCCTGGTTCTCCTCTTACCTTTCTCAGTGCACTTTCAGTGTCACATACAACTCCCCCTCCTCCGCTCCGCTTCCTCATTCTGTTGGGGTACCCCAAGGTTCTGTTCTTGGGCCCCTCCTTTTCTCTCTCTATACCTCCTCCCTGGGCCAACTGATAACCTCCCTTGGCTTCCAATACCACCTCTATGCTGATAACACCCAGATCTATCTCTCCACTCCCCAGCTCACCCCCTCAATCTCCTCACGTATCACAAATCTACTAAGCGACATATCAGCATGCATGTCACATCACTACCTTAAACTCAGTCTTTCAAAAACCGAGCTTGTAATATTTCCTCTTCCCCGATCCCTCACTCATGACTTTACCATTAAGATCAACAGCACTACCATTTATCCTTCCCCTCATGCCAGGGTGCTAGGCATAATCCTAGACTCTGACCTCTCCTTTGGGCCCCACATCCACTCACTGGCTAAATCCTGCCGCCTCAACCTCCGGAACATTTCCAAAATCCACCCCTTCCTGACCAATGACACCACAAAACAACTTATCCACGCCTTGGTTATATGCCGCCTCGATTACTGCAACTCCCTCCTCACTGGTCTACTGTTACACAGGCTATCCCCCCTTCAGTCTATTATGAATGCTGCTGCTAGACTCATACACCTTACCAACCGATCAGCGACTGCTGCCCTTCTCTGCCAATCCCTCCACTGGCTTCCACTAACCCAACGTATAAAATTCAAAATACTAACCAAAGCTTACAAAGCCATCCACAACACTGCCCCTAGCTACATCACCAACCTCATCCACAGAGACCGCCCAAATCGCCCACTCCGCTCCTCCCATGATATCCTCCTCTCTAGCTCCCTCTTTACCTCCTCCCACGCTCACCTCCAGGACTTCTCCAGATCCTTTCCCATCCTCTTGAACTCCCTACCACAGCATGTCCGGTCAGCCCCCACCCTGTCTGCCTTTAGGCGATCTTTAAAAACTCACTTCTTCAGGAAAGCCTACCCCACCTCCACCTAAGAACTGTACTTGAATCGCCTCCACCAGATCATCCCCCGCAGCTATCACCTTTTGTATCACCTCCCCGTTCCTTTAGATTGTAAGCTCCACGAGCAGGGTCCTCCTATTCCTTCTGTACTGAAATGTATTGTAATTGTACTGTCTCCCTTATATTGTAAAGCGCTGCGCAAACTGTTGGCGCTATATAAATCCTGTATGAAAATAATAATAGAGGCATGTGGTTAAAACAAGAACATTCAATTTCAAAAGAGCCAACTTTCCTAAACTGCACACAATAATCCAAGATGTTAAATGGGACCGAATCCTTGGAACATTGTATACTAGTCTAGAGCAGCATTTCTCAACCGGGGTGCCGTTGGAAAATTGCCAAAATATCCCCCAATCTATGCAAAATGGATTTTTCTCACCACCAGCAATGTTTTTTCTTTACAGCAGTTCCAGTCCGGTAAGTAAAAAGCGTATGCAGATGTCACCGGCACTCAGGAAGTTCTGCAGGCAACCCGCCCGCATCCTGGCAACCGATGACATAATCACGTCCCACGTTGCTTTCTGGGAGTGCAACCTGCTCTAGCTGCGGTGGACGCGCTGAGGTTGAGACGGCACGTGCTGGCATGTGAGAGGGCAGAAATAGACAGCTTTTCTTCGGTGCACTGCATTTGAACTCTAGGAGGTACACACTATGATGGTGTTTCATTATTGAAGTTTTCATTACTTTCTAATGTTGTGCTGCCCTTATTTTGTATGCTTCATGCACATTGCCCTGCTGCAGTTTGGCCAAAGTGTGGATGCAGCGCAGGGTACCCATGTTTTTCGTGCTTGTTACCTGTGGCTTCCTATAGAGTCTGGGTAGGAAACTACAGGTAATGCACCCAAAAAACATACCCTGCCTGCACCCACACTGTGGCCAAACTGCAGTAGGGCAATCTGCATGAAGCATACAAAATAAAAAGTGTAGCACATTTAGAAAGTAATCAAAACCACATAGCAAACAAAAATAAAATATTTAGATAGATGGAGATAGACACACAGTTGTGGTCCAAAGTTTACATACCCTGGCAGAAATTGGGAAATTTTGGCATTGATTTTGAAAATATGACTGATCATGCCAAAAAATGCTCTTTTATTGAAGGATGATGATCATATGAAGCCATTTATTATCAAATAGTTGTTTGGCTCCTTATTAAATCATAATGATAACAGAAATCACCCAAATGTCCATGATCAAAAGTTTACATACCCTGGAATGTTCGGCCTTGGTACAGGCTCACAAGGTGACACACACAGGTTAAAATGCCAATTAGAAGTTAATGTCCCACATATATGGCTTTTTAAATTGCAATT
This sequence comes from Staurois parvus, assembly GCF_062004578.1. NCBI lineage: Eukaryota > Metazoa > Chordata > Amphibia > Anura > Ranidae > Staurois > Staurois parvus. The sequence continues at coordinate 34,177 of NW_028318935.1, forward strand.
AGTGTCAGTGTATAAATAGTCAATGATTTTGGTAGCTCTTACATGGAAGCACTGACTAGGCTAGATACTGAGCCATGGGGATCAGAAAAGAACTGTCAAAAGTCCTGCATAACAAGGTAATGGAACTTTATAAAGGTAGAAAAGGACATAAAAAGATGTCCAAATCCTTGAATATGCCAATTAGTACTGTTAAATCACCTATTAAGAAGTGGAAAGTTCTAGGATCTCTTGATACCAAGCCAAGGTCAGGTAGACCAAGAAAGATTGCAGCCACAACTGTCAGAAGAATTGTTCGGGATACAAAGGGAAACCCATTGGTAACCACAAGAAAAATACAGGCTGCTCTGGCAAAAGACAGTGTGGTTGTTTTGAAGGACCACAATATGACACTTGAACAAAAATGAGCAGCATGGTCGAGGTGCCAGAAAGAAGCCTTTACTGCATCAATGACACAAAAAGGCCTGGTAAGGCATGTCAAGGTGTTGTCAGGCATATTGTAACTGGGCTTTTTTGTGTCATTGGTGCAGTAAAAGCTTCTTTCTGGCACCTCGACCAAACAGCTCATTTTTCTTCAAGTATCACCATATTGTACTCCTTAAAAACAACCAAACCATCTTTTTCCAGAGCAGCCTATATTTCTTTTGAGGTTACCTATGGGTTTTTTTTTGTTTTGTTTTTTTGAATCCCGGACAATTCTTCTGTCAGTTATGGCTGCAATCTTTTTTGGTCTACTTGTACTTGGGTTGGTATCAAGAGATCCCCGAACTTTCCACTTCTTAATAGGTGATTTAACAGTATTGATTGGCATATTCAAGGCTTTGGACATCTTTCTATGTCCTTTTCCATCTTTATAAAGTTCCATTACCTTGTTCCGTAGGACTTTTGACAGTTCCTTTCTGATCCCCATGGCTCAGTATCTAGCCTAGTCAGTGCTTGCACATAAGAGCTAACAAACTCATTGACTATTTATACACTGACACGAATTGCAATTTAAAAAGCCACAGATGTGAGACATTAACCTCTAATTGGCATTTTAACCCGTGTGTATCACCTTAAAAAAGGGAGCCAAACAACTATTTGATAATGGCTTCATATGATCATCATCCTTCAATAAAAGAACATTTTTTGGCATGATCAGTAATATTTTCAACATCAATGCCAAAATTTCAATTTCTGCCAGGGTATTTTTATATAATTTTTTTTTTTTTTAGTGTGGTTTTTATTACTTTCTAAACTTTTATACTGCACTTCGTTTTTATTTTGTATTCCGCTTACATGTTGCCGTGCTGCAGTTTGGCCACAGTGTGGGTGCAGCACAGAGTCTTTTGTGTGCATTACCTGCCGTTTTCACCTCACCCTAACTGTGTGCAAATGTGCACACGGTTGCTGGGTGGTTGTAACTCAACCCCATTCACCTGGTGGTATACTTCCAGCTGCAGCAACAGCATGTGTATTCCCCCAGCTGCTGTTTCTGCAGCTAAAGGGGGAGCAGTTAGGGGTGGTAAAAGCAGCTCAATTGTGCGGATTTACCGTCCTCCAACCCCACAGGTGAACAGGCCCTTGGTTCACATCTGTGTGACTGTGTGTAGGGCAGCCCATTCATTTCAATGTGCTGCCTTACCTGCAGAAATGCAGGGAAAGTCGTCACTGACCTTAGTTTTAAAATTGTATCACACCAAAAACACCCTGCAGTTGCCAATGCATGGGGGTGCCCCTAAAGAGCAGAGAATTTGTCTGTGTGTCAGGAATGAGCACGATTTCGCGTGCGTTCCGCGACACACAGTAGCCTGAACCAAGCCCTGGACAGGGGTGCCTCGTGGCTGAAAATACTTTTCAAGGGCGCCATGACTGGAAAAAGGTTGAGAAACACTGGTCTAGAGTGCATCATTAGTAATGCATCTGAGAATGCACCCTTGTGGCTTACTGAAGCCAGTTTCCGAAAAAGACTTGAAAAACTTAATGTAAATAAATCATCAGGACCAGATGGCGTACACCCAAGAGTCCTCAAAGAACTCAGGTTTTTGCTAGGCCATTTTTTCTAATTTTTATGGATAGCTTACGAACAGGAATGGTACCAAATGATTGGTGAAGGGCCAACTTGGTATCAATATTTTAAAAAGGGTGGAGATACATTCCTGGAAACAACAGGCCAATCAGTCTAGCATCCATAGCATGTAAACTATTGGAGGGGATGATAAGGGACTATAGTCCAAGATTTTGCTGATTAAAACAGTATCAGTATTAGTAATCAGCATGGCTTTACAAAGTCATTCTTGCTAAACCAACCTATTATCATCTATGAGGAAGTGAGCGGCCATCTAAAGGAAGCACGATGGATGTGGTGTATCTGGATTTTGTAATAACATTCAATACAGTTCCCATGAGCACTTAATGTACAAACTAAAGTCTGTAGGCATGGACCCAGAGGGTTTGTACATGGATAGAAAACTGGTTAAGGAGCAGTGATTAATAGAATTTATTCAGACTGGTCTGGAGTTGTAAGTGGGGTATCCCAGGGCTCTGTCCTGGGACCAGTTCTTGTTAATTTTTTCATAAATGATGTAGAGGTTGGTATAAATAGCTCAATCTCAGCTGATGATACAAAGCTAAGTTGGACAATAATGTCACAGCAGGATATAAACATTGTACAAGAAAACCTCAATAAAATTAGGAGCTGGCAAATATATGGCAAATGAGGTTTAATGTTGAAAAATGTAAGGTAATGCACTTAGGGCGAAAATATGAATGCAAGTTACATGCTAGAGGGAGAACCTTTGAGGAAATCCAGGATGGAAAAGGATCTGGGGGTCCTATTAGATTACAGGTTTAGCAATGGCATGCATTGCGAAGCTGCAGCAAGCAAAACTAACAGAATATTAGGGGATTTACTTCAGAGACAAGACTATAATCCTTTCACTTTTTTAAAACTCTGGTCCGGCCACATCTACAGGATGCCCTCTATTTCTGGTCACCAGCCCTCAGGAAGGCTGCGCTTGAGCTGGAGAGAGTCCAGAGAGGAGCAGCAAAATTAATAAGGGCACTGAAAGACCTCAGCTACGAGGAGAGACTGCAAACATTAAGCTTATTCTCCCTGGAGAAGAGACACTTGATAGCAATTTACAAATACCTCAGTGGTGATTCTAATATAGGGAATACACTATTCAGTCTAAGGGCATAAGAAGACATGGGGCCACCTAATGAAACTGGAGGAAAAGCAATTTAACCTTAAACTGGGGTTTTCCATTCTCAGAGCTGTAGGGCGGTGGAACTCGCTTCCACAATCAGTGATGTCAGCTGGAAGTATTGATAGTTTTAAAAAAAACTTAAATGGTCATCTTAGCAAACACAATATGCAGGGGTATGGGATATGATTTTTGACATGAACACATACAAAACCACATAGGTTGAACTGGATGGACTGTTGTCTTTCTTCAACCTTACCAACTATGTAACATTACAGTTTAGACTTTTCGGTGGCAATAGGTGTACAGTAATGTGGGGTATTGGCCGCACCAGTGCGACAGAAATTTATTTCAGTTAGCCTGTTATTCCTGCACATTGGAGGGGCAGAGGGAGTAATGGATCCATAGATAAATTGTCCATGTTTCAAGGCATATGGGGCTTGACTACATTCATATAAAAGGATATACTGTAGGTGGTGAAAAGGCAGTGGATGTAGGCATCTGCAGCAGACTGCAAAATTTAATATAACTATCTCTGTTATTTATGGTCAGCCCTGTGGGAAGAGAGGTCATGGGGCTTTTTTCTTGACCCTTCCTAGTCTAGTAAATTATTGCTATTCCTCGAAAATTGTCCTGGAGGACAATTTGAGAAATCCAGAGTTCAACTTAATAGTAACTCTTTTTCCATGAATCTCCCAGGACAGCAGGATTCCTTGCCTTGTGTTCTTTTTGTATTTTTAAATGTTTTGTTCATGGTTATGGTATCTGTTCATTAAGCAGAGTTGAGGCTTGATAAAGATGATCATGGTTTATCCAAAATGTGTAGCAGTTTATGTAGTTGTGATGGGAAATGGAGATGTTTTCCATGTCTCATCACAGCACACTGTGAAGCAGTCATTGATTTTTACATAAATGGACAATTTTATGAAGGAGGGATCTAAGCAGCTCACTGGCAGTCTGTTTAAAATATCTCCCTCCCTGCTCAGAGGTCAAGCTAAAGTATATGTGAACCCTCATGTAAAACAACCCAATCATTTTAAAACTGAATAGAAAGACAAAACATTTGTGTATACATATTTAAAAAAATTAACATATTTTCCATATTTTTAGAAGTGATTACGGGTTCTCTGTTCTCAGCTGCATAGGGGGGAGCCCAGAGAGCTGGGGAAGAGAAAAAGCAGTATACTGATCCTCCACAAGAATGGCTGTGTGGGGATGGGAGGGTGTCAGGAAAAGTCTGATCATTGAAGGAGAGCAGACTGAGTTCTCAGCACAGCAAGATAACTAACCATGTTTTGCTCTCATGCCTAGAGTGGTCAGTTTTTAATAGGAATGCAAAGGAACTGACAGGGACACCAGGGATTTCACAGAAAGAAAGCAATACAAAGAACAAGGTACTGTTTTTCATACAAGTACATGGTACAGCAGGCAAATATCAGGAATATGAAATTTTGTGTTTACATATTCTTTAAGCAAGGAGAGAGAAGAAAAGCTGCTGTGTTGGTTAAAGACTTCCTTCTTCCTCCATCAGCACCAGCTACCATTACCATGTTACTAGACCCACAACAGTAAAATCAGTCTGTATATGCAGTAAAGCATGTTTGTTATACTCACTGTGGAATCTAAGGTGTACCTCTGCATCGTGTAAAAATGCTGTTTGATCCTGACTTCTCTGATCCTCCCTTTCTTCCAGTGTCCCCCTCTTATCTCCTGAGAAGACCTATCGTGTGATGGCACATGCTCAGTTTGGTGTGTATTGCTAGAGTTTTTTTTTTCTTCTTCTTCTTGGGAGAGTGCATGTGATCAGCACAGGGCCAATCAGCATTGTCCAGACAGGGTCAGGGGTCCTGCATCCTCCTAGAGCAAAATGGAAATTCTTCCTACAAGCTTTAACCAGTGCTTTGCTGGACACAGAAGTCACAAGACTGCTCTAACTGTTGGTGAGAAAAGGTATTTAGCAGTTTATATTTACTAAAATAATTGCACTTCCATGTTCTGTGTACTGTGGGAGACCAGATACAGTGAATGCAGGGTTCTAGGATTAGTAACACTTTAACCACTTGCCTACCGGGCACTTATACCCCTTTCCTGCCCAGGCCAATTTTCAGCTTTCAGCACCGTCGCACTTTGAATGACGATTGTGCGGTCATGCAACACTGTACCCATATTACATTTTTTTCACACAAATAGAGCTTTCTTTTGGTGGTATTTACTTGCCGCTGGGTGTTTTTATTTTTTGCGCTATAAACAAAAAAAGAGCAAAACATTTTAGTTTTTCTCTGTTTCTATTATAAAATTTTCAAACAGGTAATGTTTCTTCTTCACTGATGTGCGTTGATGAGGCTGCACTGATGAGCTGGCACGGATGAGGCGGCACTGATCTGCAACAATGATGGGCACTGCCTGGCAGCACTAATGGGGGGGCACTGCTGGGCACTGGTGGGTGACATTGCTGGGCACAGGTGGATGGCACTACTAGGCACTGATGGGCACAGGTGGGTGGCACTGCTGGGCACCGATCTTCATGGCACTGATCATCCGTGCCAATCCGTCCTCTGACAATTGCTGGTTATCGGAGGTACTTTCATCATGCTGTAACAACGTGAGGAAAGTGCAGCCAATAACTGGCAACTGCATTTACCAGTGATCTGCTGTGTCATTGGACACGGCTGATCACGTGGTAAAAGGCCGCTGTGATTGGCCTTTTACCACATCACGTGATCAACTGTTTCCGCAGGATACAGCGATCATAGAGATCGCTGGGTGCGCGCCCCCAGGGACATGCGGGAGGGCGCGTTCTGGGAAGACGTCACATGACGCCCTCCCAGGACTGGACAACTGCGCTGTAGCCGTCATTCAGCTATAGCGTGGCTGGCAAGTGGTTAAGGCCTCATGCACACAAGATGTTTTAAAAATGCTCCTTCTCTTTACAGCAGCATTTTGACAGAAAAAATGTCTGACATTAGTAAATGTGTCTAACGCTTTTACAAGCATTTTATGTGTGTTTACAGGCATCAAGAGCTTGGGCGTTAATTCATTGATTGGCAAGAATAATATTTTATTCTGCCCATTGAAATTAACTCTCCTAGTGTTAACGCGTGTTTAGACGCATTTACACACGTCATGTTTTCTTCTGCCAACTTTTCTGCTCCTGGAAGCACTGACCCTGGGTTCTTTTCCTGCTAATAAAAGGCTACTGCTACTAAAAGCTTCTTAGTCTGTGTGCCTACACAGGATAACATGGAGGGATGCTTGGAAGCAGTAAAAAAAAAAACCCAAAACGCTTGACTCCCCTAAAAGTGGCTGCAAAAATATCCTGCGTGCATGAGGCCTTGGAGTTTCACGATCCCCCAGCCCCAATGAAACAAACACAGCTTATTATAAATTTAATATAAATATATATAAATATATATATATATATATATATATATATATATATATATATATATATATATATATATATATATAATATTTACACACAATATATTGCCAAAAGTATTGGGACGCCTGTTTTTACACACATATGAAAATGGCATCCCAGTCTTAGTCTGTAGGGTTCAATATTGAGTTGGCCCACCCTTTGAAGCTATAACAGCTTCAACTCTTCTGAGAAGGCTCTCCACAAGGTTTAGGAGTGTTTTACACCACTGCATCCGATGCTTTGCATTGCATTTGGTGATGTAAGGCTGCTCGGCCATGGAAACCCATTTTATGAAGTTCTTTAGCTATTGACTCTGCAGACAGTGCTTTAGCATGCGCTGACCCTGCTTTGTAATTTAACATGGCCTACCACTTTGTGGCTGAGTTGCTGTTGTTCCCAGTTGCTTCCACTTTGTTATAATTACACTAACAGTTGACCATGGCGTATTTAGTTGCAAGGAAATTTCACAGATGGACTTATTGCACAGGTGGCAACCCATCGCGGTTCCATTCATGAATTCACTGAGCTCCTGAGAGTGACCCATTCTTTCACAAATGTTTGTAGGCGCTGTCTGCATGCCTAGGTGCTTGACTACACGTGTGGCCATGGAGGTGATTGGAATACCTGAATCCAATGATTTGGAGGGGTGTCGCAATACTTTGGTAATATACATATACACACACAGCGGATAAAATAAGTATTGAACATGTCACCATTTTTCCCGGTAAATAAATTTCTAAAGGTGCAATTGACATGAAATTATCACCACATGTCAGTAATAACCCATGCAATCCATACATTCAAAGAAAAAACAAAAAAGTGCAGTAATGATTCAGAAATGAAGTTATGTGTAATGAAATGGAATGACACAGAAAAAGTATTTAACACATGAAGAAAGAGAGGTGCAGAAAGGCATGGAAAGCCTAGACACCAGCTGAAATCTATCAGTAATTAGAAAACAATCCTGCTCCTTCTCAGTACAAGTTAATATCAGCTGGTTCAGTCTCAACTGATGGCCTATAAAAAGGTGTCTTATTACGAAGGTATCACACCTCATTACCTTCAGGGCCATCCTCATAGTGGTAGTATGAGCCAGGTTGGACATTGGCCCCCTTTGTACAAGGTTGCTGAGCTCCATTTGACCCATGAAATGAAATTGGGGTCAAATCCGAAATGTTGAAGAGCCTCCCACAGGTATTCCCATTCAACCGCGTCGAAGAATTTTTCCGTGTAAAGGGACATCACAATGCCTGGACTTTCTCTGTTAGTTGCAACAGTAATATGGGTAAATAGCCTTCGAGTATTAATAGCCTTGCCTTGTAGCCTGGCGGATCATTATGCACTAACGTGGAAATAATGGAGCTCATTGTCCCAGCAAGCACTTTAATAATTATTTCGGTGACGGCATTTAACAGGGAGATTGGACGGTTGGAAAAGCACTGTGTCAGATCCTTTCTGGGCTTTGAAATCGCTATTATCTCTGCCTGCAACATGCAGGTAAGCTTTCTCCTTCAGGGTAGTAAAAAGGGGATGAAGATGGGGAGCCGGCTGATCAACGTAGGTTTATAGAACTCAACTGGGTAGCCACCTGGGCCTGGTGTTTTATTAGATTGAAGAAAACCAATTTCTTGCTGGACCTCATCCAGAGAAATAGGGGCCGTCGGGGAGAGGGTTGGTAGATAAACAAGATCCAGGTATTGGGATAACTTCTAATGGGGTATAGGTTACTTTTAATGAATACAAGGTTTCATAATATTCAGCAAAGCAGCGATTAATCAGAGCTGGGTCGTGGATTGAAGTCCCATCCGCAGCCTGAATGAGAGCAACATTCGTCTGTTCCCTGGCCAACCAAGCCAAAAGACGATCCATCTTGCACCCTTGTTCAAAAATGTGTTGCTTCTGATGGAGAAATGCTTTCCTAGTTGTATCTCTGCGCAGAGGAAGGGCTTTCCTAATGGCCATCTGCAAGTTATGATGGTTGACGGAGTCAGGATTTGACACATATCTGGATTCATATTATCGCACCAGTCTTTTCACCGTCTCTTCCTCCACTCTTCTTTTGGCCTGCAGACTCCCAATCAGGGTGTGATATTGGGCCCTAAGGGTAGCTTTATAGGCTTCCCTGGTCACTGGAGGAGCAGCAGTATCAGCGTTGGAGGTCCAGTACTGCTCCAAGGCTTCTCCTATGGGGGATTCAACCTCCGGATCAGTAATCCAATAGTGGTAGAGTCTCCATAGCCTTTCAGAGGGGGGGCCAGAGATAATCATGCAAAGAAGTGGAGCTTATCTACCCCTAGGCAGAATTTTAATCTCTTGGACCCTAACTAGAAGGGGAGGCGTGACATAGCAAAAATCAATCATAGACATTGTCCTATGTGAGGACGAATGGCAGGCACGGGCTCTGGTCTTCCACATCACACATCTATGAGCTGATTTGGCTAGATCAGACTCCCTGCAGGCTTCCAGAAATAATTTGTTAGATTGAAGTTGCCCACAAGGAGATAATAGGACATAAGGTACGAAGCCAAGAGCAGGGACAGAGCAACCAATGAACGCGTGGAGGCAGGAGAAGGAAGATGGGGGCCAACCAGAACCAATTCAAAGCAATCACCATGTACACAATAATGTATTTACCCTCAGGATCCAGCCTGAGATGGAGGAGAATAAATGGCAGGGATTTATGAATAAGGACACTAACGCCCCAGGCATAGGAGGAGTAAGTAGCGTTATGATAGTTACTGACCCAAGCTTTCTTTAGGCTAAGTACCTTACAACCCATCACATGAGTCTCCTACAAAATGAATATATGGGAACTATAGGTTCTGAGATATTGGAAGACCAAGGAACTTTCATTGGAGAGTTGAGTCCCCTGACATTCCAGGAGATACATTTCAGATCACGAGTCGCCATTCTAGGAATATTCAGAAGCTAATGCATGGCCCCTCAGGCTGGATCCCAAAAAGAAAGCACAGAAATGCAGACTAGGTAGCATGGCAAATGTAGGACCAACACAGTGCATAACAGGAAATCAACCACTTGAAACAGAATGTACCTCTCAATTTAAGGCAATTACTACAAACTCCTATAAAACATATCTAGTTGGGCTTTGTTAGTTTTAAAGTATTCACCTTTGAGTATTCACCAAGTAGCCAGGGAACAGTAGCAGCTTATGATTTTCATACGAAGTTCCCCTGGACCCTAGCTTCATGCAGCACCAGGTCTCGGTCCTGGTAATTGGCAGCAGAGGTGTGGGACCCTGGAACCAGGCATCCGATGGGCACTCCCCTCACCAAAGAAGCCAGAGAAAGTGGCATGAGGAAGCAGGGAACATATAAGATTTGTGGTGAAACTTTGCGGGTCATCGCCTTCCGTTTCCTCTGGAAAGGCCCACTATAAGAAGATTTTCTGCATTTTCTGCTCTGGCCTCTAGATACTTAACCTTGTCCAGCAGTGTGTGCATTTTAACTGAGTGAGTTGCTAGTGAAGTTTCCATGGGAGACAATCACTCCGCTCTGTGTAATTCCTCTCCAGACACTGCCCTGCCATTTACTGGTGAGATGAGCTCTGACAAAAGTGATATTTTTGACAATGATAAAAAGGGCAATGTATTGGTGGATTTTGAATGCTTGGTTACCATGTGTGACAACAAAAAGAATGGTAGACCTGGTGGTCAAGTTGACATGGTAGCTGGTCATCCTGAAGAAGGTAATGAGTGCTTAACAGACACGAGAGGGGTTAAGAGTATAGTAGTAGGCCCCCTACAGGTTCAGGAGGGTCATTCTGGAAAAGATTTTCAAAGGTCCAGGCAACTCCCAAGTTGTAAGAATGAAAGGTTTGAGGGAACTGGCCCAAAGTTTAAGGTGACATTAAGGCCGTGATTTACTAAGAATAGTGTCTAACAGCAGACGCTGAACATTCATCCAGACTCCATTCAATCAATTAAGACCTGTGGTCAGAAAAATGTCTAGCAAGCCGATTAAAAAACATCTATTTCATAGACACAATTATCTTTGTAAATATGGAAATCGCTTAGACACATTTATAGGAGCAATGCCGGATATGGATGCTAGGTGTTAGGCTTTGTCCCTTTCACGTTTGAATTTATTTGTGTACCAGATGAGCATACTTGCAGGTGTGCTTGTTTTAATGGCTTTTTATTTGGGGTGGGGGGGGGGGGGATTGCTGCTATTATTGCCTCTATTAATTTTCTTGCCTTTTTTTTTCTACAAAAACGATCAGCCAACTAATGCATTTCCTAATGAATGTTAGTCTCCTTCGATCTCGCCACTGTCCAGACCTCCACCCCACCCAACATTTCTCACACTAAAACCCCCTACTACTCCTCGACCTCTCCACTGCTTTCGACACGGTCGACCACCCCCTCCTCCTCAAAAAACTATACTCTTTTGGACTCAGACTCCGCTCTCTCCTGGCTCTCTTCCTATCTATCTCAACGCTCCTTCAGTGTTACCTATAACGCTGCCACCTCCCCCTCACTCTCCCTCTCTGTTGGGGTCCACCAAGGCTCTGTCCTCGGGCCCCTTCTCTTCTCCATCTACTCCTCCTCCCTTGGTCAACTGATACACTCCCATGGCTTCAACTACCATCTCTAAGCCGATGACACTCAAATCTATCTCTCTACCCCTCGCCTCACTCCTTCAGTCTCCGCCAGAATCACTAGCCTTCTGAACGACATATCAGACTGGATGTCACTCCACTTCCTCAAATTAAACCTTGCCAAAACCGAGCTCCTAGTTTTCTCCCCAGCCCGCACCCCCTCCCCCCGACCTCTCCATCACAACCAACACTGCCACCATCAGCCCCACCCCACAAGCCAGAGTACTAGGTGTCATTCTAGACTCCAATCTGTCTTTCCAGCCCCAGATCCAATCGCTGACAAATTCATGCAGACTCCACCTCTGCAACATTTCCAAAATACACACATTCCTAATGCCAGAAACTACAAAGCAACTCATTCACTCCCTTATTAGGAGTGTGTCTATGGGAATGTTTGACCATTCTTCCAAAAGCGCATTTCTGAGGTCAGGCACTGATGTCGGACGACAAGGCCTGGCTCGCAGTCTCTGCTCTAATTCATCCCAAAGGTGTTCTATCTGGTTCAGATCAAGATTCTGTGCAAGCCGGTCAAGTTCCTCCACCCTAAACTCACACGTGTGTTTATGGACCTTGCTTTGTGCACTGGTGTGCCATCATGTTGGAACAGGAAGGGGCCATCCTCAAACTGTTCTCACAAAGTTGTGAGCATGAAATTTTCCAAAATGCCTTGGTATGTTGATGCCTTAAGAGTTCCCTTCACTAGAACTAAGGGGCCAAGCCCAACCCCTGAAAGATAATCCCACACCATAATCCCCCCTCCACCAAACTTTACACTTACCAAGCAGAAGCGTGATTTGTCACTCCAGAGAACACGTATCCACTGCTCTAGAGTCCAGTGATGGCGTGCTTTACACCACTGCATCTGATGCTTTGCATTGCACTTGCTGAAGAATTCTGGAAGAATGGTTAAACATTTCCATAGACACACTCCTAAACCTTGTGGACAGCCTTCCCAGAAGAATTGAAGCTGTTATAGGTGTAGAGGATGGGCCGACTCAATATTGAACCCTACGGACTAAGACTGGGATGCCATTTTCATGTACTTGTTATGGCAGGCATCCCAATACTTTTGGCAATATAGTGTATTTTCAGTTTCAGTGTTATGATCTTGTGTATATCATATGATTCACATTTACCATAATTTTTACACAAGTTTAAAAAAAAAAAAAAAAGTTGATTGATATGAAGCTTAGTGTGTTCTCTCTTGATACCTCATTAAACCTTGGTTCACACTGCTGCAACCCCGTTATCATGTGATATTCAGTGCAATTTGCAATTCTGATGGGTCTTTGATGCAACTTTATGGATAAGAAGCATTCCAAGGCAACTCTGGGTCAGTGGTGGTGTTTTTTTTTTTTGTTTTAACAAATCTCCACCCTGGTCATCTTTGCTGCCTAAAAACTTCCTTTCAAGCACATTCTATTCACACCTGAGCATATCCTGTTTTTCATGCAGAAACATTCATCTCACTTAGGACAGCCCATTCAGTTGAATGAACTGAAATGCACCAAATAGCTCCACAATGTTTTTGCTCATGGAGTGTCACTTTTCTTTTTAGTGCGCATTTTGTCATGTTTGCAGCTCCTTTTGTTGCGCAGCAAAACATGCGTCTGCTAACTTTGATTGGGGTGTTATTAACAATTAGGCTGCATCTACATCTTGGCAATCCGCACAGAAAATGCGCATTTTGCCACACATTTCAGATATGCACTGCAATCGCACTTGTGTCACCATAGTAGCAAAACAAGCGTGATGCACATTTTCAAAGCCTGTTGCAAAGCTTCTGTTTTCTGAGCAGGTTGCCACGCATTCAGAAATGCAGATGCGAACGCAGCCTAAATGACACGCAAGCGTGGAATGCGTTTCCGCAGTGGCCAGCAAAAAATGTTTTCTGTACAAGTTGCTATGCACACTTCGCAGAGGCGTTTCCAAAACTCACAGCAAAATGAGCGTTTTCTGTGGCAACCTGTGCATTGTGCGTTTCCAAACGTGCAGCAGTTCGCACAGAAAATGTGTATTTTGGAAAAATGCACCGTGCTTATATTTCTGGCTGCTTCTGCATCTGTGTGTTTCTGAAACTCACAGCATGTATGTATTCTGTGCAAATTGCACAGATACCAACACAGCTTAAATGGCAACTCAAGTGCAACGTGCATTTGCCACGTATTTATAAATCACACAACAAAGACTGTTGAAGATGAAGATAGAAGAGAATTTCAGCAAAGATACCTTCTGGGCTTCGGAAGATAAAGGCAAAGATTCTCATCTCCAGCCCCCTGAGTGCCCAACCTATATCGGCACTAGTGGGAAAAATTGGGACCTGGAATTTGCACTATTCTAAAAGGGGCATCACGTCTACCTGGATAACTTCTATACAAGTCTGCCCTTTTCTCTCACTTGCACCTCCACAAAACCTTTGTTCTGCAGTACAACAAGAACAAACAAGAAGGGCTTCCCACAAAGTCTGGTGGTCACAAGGCTACAAAGGGGGAATCTGCTAGTTTAAGGAACAATGAAGTGGAGGGATAAGAAACGCGTATGTCCTGAGCGCCATCCACAATTACACCATGGTGGATATTTACCTTTTTTCATTTGGCTAGTTATAATGCGTATGTCACCTATCAGAAGTCCATGGAAAGACCCACCACCTTTATCAAATTATAGAAGATACCCCCACTGCCTGACCTAACATCAAGGATCTCCACCAGAAAACATTAGCTCTGATTCTTTGAGCAGACTTCATGAACAACATTTTCCAGAGAACATTCCATCCACAGAAGCAGGCCGAAGACACAAAAAAAAAAATTGGGTTATGCAGAAGAGGGGGACTTGGGAGAGACGCCAGTTTTCATTGTCCCAAATGTCCCTCTTGACTGGGTCTATGCATTGGAGACTGCTTCCGATGTTACCACACATCACTCTTATATTAGTGAAAGTTAAGTGCCCTTATTTCCAACAGCCTGCCATTTACCCATTTCTAAAATCTGTGATGACCATTTGACTGCCCTGACCCTGGCCTGTTTATTGACGATGCCTCTGCCTGCTGTCTGTATTGTTTAACCTGGTTTCTGCCTTCCACTTGCACTGACCTCGGCCTGTTAATTGACCATGTTTTTTGTCTGCTTTTTTGGACTGATCTTTTGCCCTGCTACAATAGTAGTGGGATTCAAGATAACACAGGGGTTTCACTTATGTGAGGGGCTTCAGAGTAGTATTCCAAGTAGAGAAAACCATTTTTTTGTTTACTCTGGGTTTTGTAATTTTTGGATCAGGGTCTGCAGTCCAGAGGCTTCCAAGAGATTTGGGTGGAAAGAATCCTCTACCCCTGTGCCCAGGTCTTATCTGACTGCAGTCCTTTGCCTGATAGTTTCCTGTCTGCTGCCTTGACCAATACTTTGGCTGTGCTGACCAATATTGCTGCCTGCTTACACTGACCCAGGGATTTTATGGACCATGTTCCTGTCTGCTTCCTGGTCCAATACTTTGGCTGTGCTTACCATACAGCGGGTAAAATAAGTATTGAACACCTCACCATTTTTCTAGGTAAATCTATTTCTAAAGGTGCTACTGACATGAAATTTTCACCACATGTCGGTAACAATCCATGCAATACATACATACGAAGAAACCAAAACAAATAAGTTCAGAAATTAAGTTGTGTTATAAAATGGAAGACACAGGGAAAGGGTATTGAACACATAAAGAAAAGGAGGTGCAAAAAGGCATGAAAAGACAAGACACCAGCTTAAATCTATCAGTAATTAGAATGCAATCCTGCCCCTTGTCAGTGCAAATTAATATCAGCTGGTTCAGTCTCAACTGATGGCTTATAAAAAGGTGTCTCATTACCAATGTGTCACATGAGAAACATCTCATGATGAGTAAAAGCAAAGATCTCTCTCAAGACCTTGGCAACCTTATTGTTGCGAAACATACTGATGGCATTGGTTACAGAAGGATTTCTAAATTTCTGAATGTTCCAAAGGCGTAGCTGGGGGGTGGCAGGGGGGTACATATGTACCCCGGGCGCCAAGGTACAGGGGCACCAAAATGAGGTCACAAGATCGCTGCAGCAGACATGTCATCTGATACGTCTGCCATTCACAGTGAGTTATGCAAGGAGAGAGGAGCCGGACGGGAGAGGAGCGGAGAGGAGGGCAGTGAGCCGGCATGTGCCGGAGGGAACGAGGGGAGAGCCGAGCCGGGTGAGTAGTGCCATGGATGAAGGGGGGGGGGCAATGTGATCGGGACGGGGGGTGTGTCTACAGGGAGCATATGAAGCGGGGGGGGGAGCAGGGTGTCATAAGGTGGCCGTTTGTCCCCGGGCGCAAAATATCCTAGCTACGCCTCTGGTGAGCACTGTTGGGGTCATAATCCAGAAGTGGAAAGAACATAATTTCACCATAAACTAGCCACGGCCAGGTGCTCCTTGCAAGATTTATGACAGAGGAGTGAAAAGAATTACCAGAAGAGCCAAGGATCACTTAGAGAGAGCTTCAGAAAGACCTGAAATTAGCAAGTACAGTTGTCTCAAAGAAAACAATAAGTAATGCACTCAACCGCCATGGCCTGTATGCATGCTCACCACATAAGACTCCATTCCATAAGACTCCATTGCATTGAAGAAAAAGTATGTTGAAGCTTGTTTTAAGTGTGTTGCACATTTAGACAAGCTTGTGAAGTACTAGGAGAATATAGTCTGGTCAGATGAGACCAAAATTGAACTCTTTGGATGTATTACACTTTTTGTTGATGGCACTGCGCATCAACAAAAAAAACACCATACCAACAGTGAAGCTTGGAGGTGAGAACATCATCGTGTGGGACTGGTTTTTAGTATACAGTACTGGCAAACTTCATATCATTGAAGGAAGGTTGAATGGAAAAATGTACCAAGACATTCTTGATACAAATCTGCTGCCATCTACCAGTATGATGAAGATGAAACAAGGGTGGACATTTCAGCAAGATCATGACCCCAAACACAAAACCAAGGAAACTCTCTCAGTTGGTTTCAAAGAAAGGTGATTGGCTGGGCCATTCTAGTAGCTTTATTTTTTTTTTAACTTGAATCCAATAGAAAATCTATGGAAATAACTAAAGATTAGCGTTCATGGAAGAAACCACAGAACCTTCAAGATTTGTAGACTGTGTGGAAGAATGGGCCAAAATCACACCTGATCAATGCATGCTTCTAGTTTCTCCATACAGGAGGCATCTTGAAGCTGTCATTGCCAAAAATGAAGTTTGTACGATGTATTCAATAAATTTCAGTTAGCATGTTCAATCCTTTTTCCCTGTCATTCCATTTTATTACACATAACTTTCTGAACATACTTGTTTTGGTTTCTTTGTATATATGGATTGCATGGGTTGTTACCGACGTAGTAAAAAATTCATGTTAATGGCACCTTTTAGAAATATATTTACCTAGAAAAATGGTGATGTGTCCAATACTTATTTTACCCGTTGTATCTCTTGCTGCCTTTAATGACCCAGGAATGTTTATGGACCTTGTTCCTGCCAGCTGCCCTGGTCAGTACTTTGACTGTGCTGACCATATCTTTGCTTGCTGCCTGGACCAGTACTTTGGCTGTGCTGACCATATCTCTGCTTGCTGCCTGTACTGTCCCTGGAATGTTTATGGACCATGTTCCTCCCTGCTGCCTGTACTGATCCTGGCCTTTTTGAGAACTATGTTCCTCCCTGCTGCCTGGACCAATGCTCTCCTCTGCAGACAAATGCTCTACTATCTTTTGTTTACTCTGTTTACCTAGCCTGTGAAAGTCTCACATGTGGTATTTCCATACTCAGGAGGAGTAGCAGAATGTATTGTAGAGTATAATACTTGGTATGTCCATGCTGTGTTAGAAATATCTTATAAATTAACAACTTTGTGAAAATAAACACTTTCTCATTTTCTTTCCACATTTTCCAAAAAAGTTTAAAAAATATGTTCTAAAGGCTCATTATGCCTCATAGAAAATACATTTGGGTGTTTTGCTTTCCAAAATGTGGTCATTTTGTGTGTGTTTCCACTGTCCTGGTGCTCCAGTGTGATAGTTGGTCAGGAAATTAGATGTGTAATTGATGCCCCTAAAACCAGAACGAGAAAATGCACTAGGGCTCTGTTGGATGTTAACCGCTTCCTGTATATGTGTGTGTGTGTTTGTGTGTGTGTGTGTGTGTGTATATATATATATATATATATATATATATATATATATATATATATATATATATATATATATATATATATATATATATACCGTAATTTCCGGCGTATAAGGCGACTGCGTGTATAAGACGACCCCCTAATTTTCCAGTTAAAACATAGGTTTTGGGCTATACTCCCCATATAAGACTACCCCCCTTCCAAGGCAACACCATTTAAAAACATCAGATTTTTTTAATTGAAATGGTTATGACTTACCGGTACTTAAAATCCTTCAAAATCCTCATGTTCATCCTCTGACATCATAAGTTCATGAATGACATCTTGTGATATATTTGTAAGACAGTCATCATATGGATCAAATTCCAAATCAGATGGTTACCGCTGGATGTGCGGTAATACGGTAGCTTCGGCTACATACAGTATATATAAAGCCCGCTGGATGTGCAGTAATGTACATACAGTATACCGCGCTGAGCCAAGCTGGCTCAAAACAAATGTCCATATGACAGATTAATCTGTCAGCCTGCTGGATGTGCGGTATATACAGTATACTGAGTATATACCACTGTGGTATATACAGTATACTGAGCCAAGCTGTTTCAAAACGTACTGGTACGTCCCTACGGTAATCAGCCCGCTGAATGTGTGTAGCTGAGGCTACATACAGTATACGCTGTGCCAATCACGGCGAGCGATGTATTCTACTAATGAATACAAAGCCTGCTCGGATTGGCTGAGGTTGTGACATCATTAGCCCACCTCTCTGACTCAGCCAATCCGAGCAGGCTTTGTATTCATTAGTAGAATACATCACTCGCCGTGATTGTATACTGTATGTAGCCGTAGCTTCCGTAAATACACGCATCCAGCGGGCTGATTACAGTAGAGATGTACCAGTACGTTTTGAAACCGCTTGGCTCAGCGCAGTATACTGTATATACCGCACATCCAGCAGGCTGACAGATTAAGCTTTCATAGGGACATTTGTTTTGAGCCAGCTTGGCTCAGCACGGCATACTGTATGTACAGTATTACCACACATCCAGCCAGCTTGACCCAAACAAACCCAAGGTTCACATTTTATACCCAGCGTATAAGACGACCCCCAATTTATGGGGTATATTTTTAAGTATAAAAAGTAGTCTTATACGCCAGAAAATACTGTGTGTGTGTGTGTGTGTGTGTGTGTGTATGTATATATGTGTGTATGTATATATATATAATGTGATTTCGCATTTCCAGGTAGGGGGCGTGTGCGCACCCTACCCGCACTGCCATTTGCGACCACGGCTGTCAATCACTCTGTCCCGGCCGGTGATTACTCGTCGGCGCTTGGTGATTGCCGAGCATCTCCGACGGGGAGGAGAACTGTTTGTCAGCTCCTGCACACTGCTTTGATCATTGTATTTATGTCACTGGGGATGTCAGTGACAACAAGTCAGTTCCCCCTCACTATCAGAATGCCCACCACAGTCCCGCTATAAGTCGCTGATCGCTGCCATTGCTTGTAAAAAATTACAAATGGCGGTATATATACTGGGATTTTTTTTTTTTAAATGCTATAACTTTCATGTAAACCAATTAATTTACACATATTGGAATTTTTTTTAGCAAAGACATTTTGGCCTAAATTTATGACATTTGATTTTTTTTTTTTTTCTTTTCTTATTGGACAAGTTTAACTGCCTCCCGCCCACCATATAATGTAATGACGGGCTCAGGGCAGTTCTCTCGTTCTGGGAGGACGTCATATGACATCCCCCCACTCTAACCACACATGCGGTTGACTTAACATGGTGTGCTTTGTCCCTTGGACACAGCGGATCACCGATTAACGGAAAGAGCCAAAGATTTCGGCTCGGTCATGTGATAAGCTGTGTCCAATCACAGCTGATCGCATGTAAATAGGGAAATGCCGGTTATTGGCATTTCTCTCCTCACAGGCTGTCATGCTGACAGCTCGAGAGGAGAGCTGGTAATTGGCATTCCTCAGAGGGGACATGTACACTGATCATCAGGGCACTGATGATCAGTGTGCCCTGATGATGTGTAGCCTCAGCAGTGCCCACCTCTCAGTGCCTATCAATGCCAGCTGTCAGTGCTCATCAATGCCACCTGCCAGTGCCCATCAGTGCCACATCAATGCCTCATATCAGTGTCTACCAGTGCACATCAGTGCCCAACTGAGCTGCCTTTCGGTGTCCCCTATCAGTGACAGTCATTGCCACCTATCAATGCCAGTCAGTGCCACCTATCAGTAGTGCCAGTCAGTGCCACCTATCAGTGTCATGTATGAGTGCTGCCTTTCAGTGCCCATCAGTGCCACCTACTAGTGCCCACCTATCAGTGCCCATCACTGCAGCCTCATTAGCGCACATCAGTGAAAGAGAAAAATCACTTATTTACAAAATTTTATAACAAAACCTA
Organism: Staurois parvus; assembly: GCF_062004578.1. Classification (NCBI taxonomy): domain Eukaryota; kingdom Metazoa; phylum Chordata; class Amphibia; order Anura; family Ranidae; genus Staurois; species Staurois parvus. The sequence goes on from NW_028318935.1 coordinate 54,002, forward strand.
AGAAAAAAAAATTATTTTTTTTTCAAAATTTTCAGTTGTTTTTGGTTTGTTTAGCAAAAAATAAAAAACCCAGAGGTAATTAAATACCACCAAAAGAAAGCTCTATCTGTCTAAAAAAAAAATGATAAAAATTTCATATGGGTACAGTGTTGCATGACCGCGCAACTGTCATTCAAAGTGCGACAGCACTTAAAGCTGAAAACTGGCCTGGGCAGGAAGGGGGTGAAAGTGCCCTGTAGGCAAGTGCTTAATAGCAAAAAGTCAAAAATATTGGGTTGTTTTTTTTTTTTTTTTGCAGCACAAAAAATTAAAAACGCACAGGCGATCAAATACCACCAAAAGCAAGCTCAATCTGTGGGAAAAAAGGATGTAAATTTCATTTGGGTGCAGCGTTGCATGACCGCACAATTGTCAAAGTAACACAGCGCCGTAATGCAAAAAATGGCCTGGTCAGGAAGGGGGGTAAATCCTCAGGAGAGCAAGTGGTTTACAAAACACAGCAGCTAGCACAATACCATAATACATCACATAATAAGCATTACAAGACAATACTGCAGCTCTAGGATACATGAAAATATATGTGCAATATAATAGTGTAATGCAAAAATATCAAACTCTTATGTGTCATCATTTGAAAAAATAAAATAAAGGAATCCAAATGTGAAACCAAAAACTGTGAATTCAGTGGTTCTTATATTTTGAGGGAAATGACAGATGTGGATACCAAACTTCTTAATGATAAACCATATGATCCCCAATTAAGAGTGGTCAACCAGCACTTATGTATCAATCCAAGATATCCAGCTTTCCTCAAAACCGCATGTCAAATGAGGGGACTGCTGTATTATATCAGATCATTGTACTCAGTTGGACAAAGTATCATGAAAAAGACACACTCACCATAGTGTAATCCGGATTAAAACACCAATTTAATGTGGTAAATGCAGTTACAATGAAAAGTTGACAACCAGGCACTTCATATCAATAAACAACTCATGTTCCAGACTCCAAGATGGCCGCAGCGGGATCACATATGCGTAGTAGCATGTGCTCTGTCTCTGCCCTACTAGATTCATCAAAAAATGACATCAGGAGCTCTTGGATTCTAAAACACGAGGAGTTTATATGATGATGAAGTGCCTGGTTGTCATCTTTAACCACCTCCTGCCTGCCATATAAGGAAATGACGGACAGGTGGTGGTTCTCTCATTCTGGGAAGACGTCATGTCACATCCTTCCACTCTTAACTGTGCTCGTGGGTTCCTGGGGGCATGCAGAGTGGCGATGAGTGGTGCGCTGTGTCCCTGGGACACAGTAGATCACGATCACTGTAATGAGCCGATGACGTTGGCTTTGTCATGTGATCGCCTGTGTCTAATCACAGCTGCTCCCATGTAAACAAGGAAATGCCAGTTATCAGCAGTCCTCTCCTCACGCTGACAGCGCGAATGTAGAGCCGGTAAGCGGAATTCCTCAGAGGGGACATCTACACTGATCATCGGGGCACTGATGATCAGTGCCCTGATGATCAGTGTAGCCCCATCAGTTCCACCTGTCAGTGCCCATCAATGCCACATCTCGGTGCCCATGAGAGCAGCTTTTCAGTGCTGCCTAACAGTTACAATCAGTGTCGCCTATCAGTGCCATATAGGAGTGCTGTCTGTCAATGCCCATCAGTGCCACCTACCAGTGCCTCTTCATCAGTGCCCATCGCTGCAGCCTCATTAGCGCACATCAGTGAAGGAGAAAAATTACTTATGTACAACATTTTATAACAAACTAAAACTTTTTTTTCTGCAAATTTTCAGTCTTTTTTAGTTTAGCAAAAAATAAAAAATCCCAGTGATGATTAAATACCACCAAAAGAAAGCTCTGTCTCCAAAAAAAAGTTTACAAATTTTGAGTAGTGTTGCATGACCGCACAATTGTCATTCAAAGTGCGACAGCGCTGAAAGCTGAAAATTGCCTGGGTAGGAAGGGGTTAAAAGTGCCCAGTAGGCAAGTGATTAATGTGGTAAATGCACTTACAATGAAAATTGGTATTTTGATCGGGTTTACTTTACGGTAAGTGTCTTTCTTTTTGATGATCCTATGTCGAACTGATTATATATGCACTTCGATCCGATATAATCATTCACCGTTTGACATTTTGGTTTTGAGGAAAGCTGGATATCTTGGATTGATACAGAAGTACTGGTTGACCACACCAAGGTGCTGTGTGGTTTGTCATTGAGAAGTTTGGGTGTTTGGTATCCACATCTGTCATTTCCCTCAGAATTGAAAAACCACTGAATTCAGAGTTTTTGACTTAACATTTGGATTCCTTTATTTAATTTTTTCCATTTGTGGTGACACACAAGAGTTTGATATTTGCATTACACTATTGTATTGTGCATACATTTTAATTTATCCTAACTGCACTATTGTCTTTGTGATGTTTATTATGCCTCTAGAACGCCTGAAGGTGCTGTTTGGATTTGGGACTCTATATGTGGCTAAGCTGTGAAAAAGTTTCACACATATGATATCGTCACTCTTAGCAGGAGTAGCCGAATGTATTTTGGGGTGTAATGCTTGGTATGTCCGTGCTGTTTGTTAGAAATATCTTACAAATTGATACCTCTGTGTAACCAAAAAAAAAAGTTTTCATTTTCTTGTGGTAAAAAAAATGACTTGTTCAAAAGACTTGTTATGCCTCATAGAAAATGCGTTCCAAAATGTCCATTTGTGGGTGTTTCCATTGTCTTGGTGCTCCAGGGCTTTAAACAATGTGATAGGTAGTCAGAAACTTAGATGCGCAGTTTATGCCCCTAGAACACCTGAAGGTTCTCCTTGGATATTGGATCTCTATACGAAGGCTACACAGTAAAAGCCTAACACATGTGGCATCCCTTTATTCAGGAGAAGTAGCAGAATGTATTTTGGGTGCAATTGCCATGTGTGAGAAATAACTTGTTAAAGGGTTACTAAACCCGTGACTATATATTCACTATATCTGTTCTCCCACAGTACACAGAACATGGAAATGCAATTATTTTAGTAAAAATAAACTTCTACGTTTTTCTCATCAGCAGTCTTGTGACTCAGTGTCCAGCAGAGAATTGGTTAAAGCTTGTAGGAGGAGGAGTTTTCATTCTCCCTGGTTGTCCTTTGAGGCTGCAGGACCCCTGACTGTCTGGACAGCACTGATTTGGCCCTGTGATGATCATATGCACTCTCCCAGGTAAAAAAAAACACTCTAGAAATACACACCAAACTGAGCCACCAAGGCTCTGTTCTTTCAGCAGATGGATTAGGGACAAACATCTTTTTTACACAATGCAGAGGATTAGCCCCTTAGGTTCTACAGTGAGTATAACAAGCATGCTTTACTGCATGTACAGACTGATTTTACTGTTGTGGGTTTAGTAACCCTCTAATATAATTTTGTAAAAAGCAAAATATAGAAAAAAAATATCTAAATTTCTTCATTTTCCAAATAACTGTATAACAAAAATTACAGCTTAAAAAAAAACTCACCATGCCTTATACTAAATACCTTGGACTGTGTACATTCCAAAAAGAAGTAATTTGTAATGTTCTGATATGAGAGAGGCCATCAGTACATCAGGACTGATCAATTTTCATTAATCCATACTAAATAAATACACTTATTTGGGTTATTTTTACAAAGAAATGTAGCAGAATAAATTGTGGCCTACATTTATGAAGAAAAGTAAGTAAAACTTTTTTCTTTTTTCACTTTATATCGCAAAAACTAAAAAGCCCAGTGATGATTAAATAACACTGTTGGTATCATGTTGCTTGAGTCGTTCAAACTGTGAGAGCACTGAAAGCTGAAAATTAACCTGGGCAGGAAGGGGGTAAAAGTGCCTGGTATTGAAGTTAATACTGCTTCAAATGTATAGGATGCTTCTACAACAATGCAAATGATTGATAAAAAAGAAACTCTCAAAAGAGAAGGCTTTATTAAAACCTATTGCAGGATTAGGCAACCATTTGAGCATAATGTGCCGAAAAATGTTTTAAAGAACTTGAGAGTGCCAGCTACATTAAAAAAAAGGCCAACTTCACACGCTCAATCATGAAAAGGAATTTTTGTAAACAATTTGAAGAACAGTAATAAATATTGATCTTTGCGCCTTCACTCCTCAGGTCAGCCTAGTTCCTTTATCTTCACACCTCAAATCATCCTAATTTATGTACTATAACCCTCAGATCACCCCATTTCCTGCACCTTCACACGTCAGATAAGCTCCAATTCTTGCACCTTCATGTCTCAGATCAGCTCCCATGCTTGCTCCTTCACACCTCAGATCACCCTAATTCCTGAACCTTCACACCTCAGATCAACCAGTGTCCTTCACCATCTCACATCACATTACCCTAATTCCTGCACCATCACACCTTGTATCACACCTCACATCACCCCATTTCCTGCACCTTCTCACCTCCGATCACCCCAATTTCTGCATCTTCACACCTCAGATCAATCCCACATACCACATCCTGCACCATCAGACCTCAGATCAGCTCAATTCCTGCATCATCATATCTCAGATCAGCCCAGTTCCTGCCCCATCACACCTCAGATCACTCCCGTTTCCTGCACCTTCACACCTCAGACCAGCCACAATTCCTGCCCCATCACACCTCAGATCAGCCCTAATTCCTACACCTCACCTCAGATCCGTTCCAAATCCTGCACCTTCACACCTCAGATCAGCCCGGTTCCTGCACCTTCAGACCCCAGATTGGCCCCAGTTTCTGCACCTTCACACCTTAGATAAGCCCCAATTCCTGCACTTTTCTGCATCATCACACAGTCCCCAAGGTGCAGGAATGGGGACAGATCTGAGGTGTAAAGGTGCAGGAATTGGGGCTGAGCACCAACCCCAATTCCTGCACCTTCACACCTCAGATCAGTCCCAATTCCTGCAGCTCCTAATTAGTAGTTCCCAATAGCTGGTTAAATACCAGTCCAAAATGAGTGCAAGCAGCTTGGAGTGTCCAACTTAACACCAGGACCGGATCTAGCCAGACGGCAGTTGCTGACCATGTTCAGGGGTCAGCAGGGAAGATGATGGAGGCAGTAGGGCACAAGGCAGTGCAGGGGACAGAAGTTAGCAGGTCAGTGTACAGGGGTCTGTAGGGCAGAGGACGGAGGTCGCCAAGGAACAGCATGGGCATCAGCAGGACAAAAGACTGGAGTCAGCAGGACACAGCATGGTTATCAGCAGGGCATAGGACTGGGTTCCGCAGGGCACAGCATAGTCATCAGCAGGGCAGAGAATGGGGTCTTTGGCAGAGCTGTTACATTGACCATTACATGGTAATATATTTCCTATACACACTGATACATTATGTGGATCATGTTGTGCTTGTGCCTATTGGATCCTAAAAGTTAGCATAATATTCTAATTATTAATTTTATTTGTGTTTTCTCATCCAGGACAGTTATTTAGTATACGTTTTGAATGAACTGGCTGGAAACTCTTTTATGATATTCTGCAGCACATGTAACAACACTCAGAGAGTGTCTTTCTTACTGAGAAATCTTGGTTTCACCGCCATTCCTCTTCATGGACAAATGAGTCAGGTAATTGATTTCTGAACATATACTACTTCTATTGTTTTAAAAAGCAGTGTATGTAACTTTAGTGATCTGACTAACCACGGTTTCTTCTGTTTAAATTTTAAATAATAAAATTGTGTACTTAGTTGTTAGAAAGAGATCCAGCTTTAGCATCTTCCAAAATGGCTATGCGAGTGGTGCTTAAATGTTGTCCAAATGGTGGTATAATAGTTTGTGTTCTTTAAAGTGTTACTAAAGCCACATGAGTAAAATCAGTCTGTATATGCAGTAAAGCATAGCCAATATCCCAAAGGCAGGCCATAGACGGGCCGTTTATCGACCGAATTTTCGGCCGATAAACTAAAATTCGGTTGACCCCGTTGCCGCTGCCACCCATGTCCACGAAAAACGGCCGTTTTGTGCGGATTTTCCAGCATGACCGATAAAAATAAAGAGGAGATCTGCAAAAAACGTCCGACGGGCTGACCCCACTAACGGCGTGATTATCGGCCGATTTTTCATGCGGACGAAAATTCGTCTGATAAACAACCCGTATTTGGCCTGCATAAGGGTCAATTCATGAGGGTAAGAAGGAATTGTACCAACATAGAAGCTTACCATACTAAAGCCACATTATTGAAACAGAGATTTGTTGATACAGGCTATGATAAAGCCAAATTGGACATGGAAATGGATCTAGTAGCTGGTCTAAACAGGGACTCCATGCTGTCCAATTCTACTATCCAGAAAAACCGCAAGTTTTGTCCATTCATAACATTTTTCTCTGTACAATATAAAACAGTTAGTAGAATTATTCATAAGAATTGGAACATTCTGCGTGGGGATTCTATCCTATCCAGAGTCCTACCTGAAAGACCAGAAATCGTCTTTCGAAAAGCACCTACCTTGAGAAACAATCTCCCAAAATATAGTGGACCCCCCTCTAAGATCCACATTATTCAACACTATGAAAGGTTTTTACCCATGTAAAAAGTGTGTGATCTGTCAGCAGAGTAATAACTTTCTGAAGAGAATTGAATCCTTTACATCCACCTTTACAGGAAAGACCTATGATATATCTGCATTTATAACGTGTTACAGCCGCTATGCCGTGCATCTACTTGAGTGCCCTTGTCACAAACCGTATATAGGCCGTAGCACTAGAACGCTAAGGGATAGATTCCATGAGCATATTTATAATATTAAGAGGGGTTTCAAGGAGCACTCACTATCTAAACACTACAGATATCACCATAGCAGGGACCCATCTACCCTAAAATTCACTGGTGTAGATATTATTCAGAACCACTGGCGGGGGTCCAATAAAAGCAGACTTGTTTCACAGACAGAAACTAAATGGATTTATAATATGAAGACTTTAACCCCTGCAGGCCACAACATAGATATAGATTGTTTATTGACAACAGCTAATCGTGGAACATTCTTTCCATATCTATGTCAGTATTAGACCCCTACCTTTTTAGTATTTTTTTATCACCTCTAGTCTGTGTTTTTATATAAATATAATTCTTATGTATATATATTTTTTTTACATACACCTTTTATATTTAGATTGTTGTGGTTTTAGGTATTTCCAAGGTATCTGATTCTAGTCTTGACTATTCTATTCTATATAGTCAATATGTTTTTATCCCTATTTATGGTATCTGATTTCATTTTAGAACACTTTTACCTTGTCAGTTTTAACATTTTACGCTTTTTGGGTCCACATGGAATTTTGTGATATGTGATTGTTTATTTAATTTTTTATAGATCATATTGTCATTTGAGCCTTTGTCTCTTATATATGGTTTTTATACCAGTTTTTGCCTTCTAAGAAAGGCTATTTATCATTTAATAATTTATTATCTTTTAAGATTAATGCTTTTATCTATCATTTGTGAACCATGGAATTATCTTATATGTATTTTATGTATTTATCTTTGCTCATATAGATGTTTCTATATTCATACTTGGCTATAATTTAGACAAAACAGGCGGCTCTCCTAATTTTTATTCCCATGTAATTTCATTCTATTTTATTAAAATACAGATCATCATATTCACTTACTTTTAGTTAATATCTATAATCGTAAAAATAGTTCCAATAGCTGCTAATAGGCGGTTCTTTAGCCTGTACAAATGAGCTGCCTGTATGCTCATGCGCATTTTACATTGGTCTTTGGCAAGATGGCGCCCGCTAATTGTGCCCGCCATCTAGGGCTATTTAAGGAACACTCAGGACCTCAGGCGGCAATTGCACACCCCTTTTGAGAATGTACTATCGTACGAAATGCGTCAAGGAGGAGCCTGCACGCCGTGACATCACGCCGCCGGATCATGGATTTTATCTTTCCAGCTGGTCAGTGTTTTCAGCAGCTTTATGCTGCATGTTATTTCAACCATTACATGATGTCTCTAGCCGATGTATGTGAATATTTGGCCTGCTTTTAACTTTGAATACTCTATTAATAAACGCATTGAATTACTGCACTATGGGAATATCCCCTTTTTGCTCTGCACTGAGCGTTTAATTCCCCAGAGTTTCCTTGGTGACCATCCCAGTGCCTGGAAGAGGTTGTATCCATTGTGTCACATCCTTAAACACTGTGCTTTACTAATGCGCATCTGGTGAGTGTGCATTTTATCTGTACCCCGCACTTCACCGGATTTTTGAAGTACGCACAGCTGGGAATACTCAAGTCACCCTGGTTTTAACCATATATATTTATTTATATTTGGATCATATTCATCTGAACTTTTACCGCCCTCTTTTAACAGCAGACCTTTTTATACGCATATAACCTTGATGATTGGATGCTTTATTAATATTTAATATGTTTATTTGTGAGACCTTTGGTATGTTTTTTAGCGCTGCATATTTGTCCTATTTATGCAGTAAAGCATGCTTGTTATACTCACTGTGGAACCTAAGGGGTTAATCCTCCGCACTGCAATGCACAAACGTGCTGCCCTTTTGCAACTCTTAATGCGATCTTCATCCATCTTGCTAACGTGTGCGCCAAAATGCATTGTACTGCACTTGTTCAAAGGGCAGCCTATTGAACTTAATGGGTTGCCTTAAGTGTGATGTGTGGGTAATGCACAAAATAGCACATTCTTTTTCTCACCCGTTAAGGTGTGAATGGAGACTTGAGAGAAAGTAGATTTCTCCCAGGGTGTGCCATGTGCTACAAACTTAAAATCTATAACTACGCCCAGTCTCTTCAGTAAGCGATTTTATTAGCATTTTTTTGGGAACTAGTGCACAGAGATTTGAGGATGATCATCCATCCATCCAGGGGTGGACTGACAACTCATGGGGCCCCCGGGCAATAGGGGATCATGGGGCCCCTGTGTCCTCAAAACTCAAAAAATCCTATGAAAAAGGTACCAGGGGCATCTCATGGGGCCCCCTACTGCCCTCGGGCAGTGCCCGAGTTTCCAAATGGTCAGTCCGCCCCTGCATCCATCTATTTATTTAAATGCGAGCAGTGCAGTGCATCACCAGGGAAGGATTTTTAATATATATATGTGTAACTTTCTACTTATTTTCATTTGCACACTTCTTATGGTTCATATGATTTTATGATTGTCACTAGTTTTAATGGTTTTATTTATACATATATATTTATATATTTTTATAGATCTTTTGTGTTTACTTATACTATGTCAGTTGCCCCTGTGACTCCTCCACCTGCATAGGGGAGTGTCCAGGATGGCCCATGTGACCTTTGGTTCAACTAGTAGTGAGCATATAAAAAAGGGAGCAGACATTTGGTCAGTTGGCTCTGAGGAAGAGGCAAGTCAGCCTATTGGATGTCTACACTCCCTATTGCGGACTGTTACTCAGCGCGGTGTTGACCCAGCTGTTCTTTATGATGTGCCTTGACTATATTGTCATTTGTGAGTACAACACTTACTTTATTTTTTATTAATCATTTTTTGTGGTAATGCACTAGGCCCGTGCGCCCTCTGTTTGTTCTTTCCTCATTCAGTATATTTGGATTCCCCCGGTCTATTTGAGGGCAGCAAGGTGTGCATGTTCCAGGACATTCTTAATGTGGTTGTAGCCTCGAGTCCATCCCCAAGCGCAGGAGCATTTGTGTTTGGTTATTTGAGGATGTTGGATTGGTTAGTCAAGGGACGCAATAATTTATGCTTCGAATGAAGAACATTGCAAACACTAAAATCCGTTCCTAACTTGGTGCTAAAAATGAGTAATGGGGGCACTCGTGAGCAGTGACCGAAGGTGGCTGCGTAATCGGCGTGCTCCTTCCCACCGGAAACATTGGCAGGTCTGCCGGCTACCATGGGGGTAAGCTGATCACCCACTACCCTCCCCTAGATCGCTGCCACACACCCGCACCCATGGGGAAGAAAACTGGTTGCTTGCACTTCCAGCGCTCGGCAATCTGCACCAGAGCTTGCAGCCTACTCGCCGGCAGTTCTTCCTGAAGCCCCAGCCTAAATTTTGGACCCGCCACCGCCACTACCTGCGGATGACCCAGATCCCACCTATGGTACAGAAACTGCATCAGAGGTACCCCTGCAGCCCCCTGCACCGGCTCTTCGGGATGCTGATCATTTTAAATCCATGTTGAAGACAGAATTATCTTCCGCCACTTCCTTGCTGGCAGAGCGTGTCTCTAGAGAAATTAGGGAGCTGGGCAACCGTACGAAAGATCTTGAGAATAAAATGGATGCTACGGTCACGGCTGAAATCATGAGCAGGATCTGAGTGGCCTTAAAGAATTGGCGGATACTCTACTCCGGCTGGAAGATTTCGAGAACCGTACCCGTCGTAACTTGCGCATGCGGGGTATTCTGGAAACCGTTACGGATCTCATTTCCACCACCACTGACCTGTTCCAGGAGCTGACCCCCACCATTCTCATCAACCGACTCGAGTTTGACCGTATACATCGAGCATTTGGTCCCCGACGGCCAGAGGATCCCCCAAGAGACATAATTATCAAGTTCACATACTATCACACTAAGGAAACTATTCCCTTGGCGGACAGGAAAAACACGGACCTCAGTTTCCAGGGGAATTGCTACCAGCTTTTCTCGGATCTCTCCCAGATCACTCTGACCTGTAGTCACCCCTGTGGAGGGGGTTGGGTCCCTAAGCCTAGTTTGGTTTCCAGCGGAGACTCCTATTGACGAAGGCCTCCACTATGTTATTGACCGTTTTATGTTTGTTGCCTTCTTGCCCCCTGAGGGCTTAGGTTTTTGATATATCCATTTGCAGCCACGTGTCCGGTGTTAGCTACACCCCAAACCTTTGAGTGTAGGATACGTTTCACCACGTGTGATATGGGTATGCCATTGGACATATTCTTTGTGTTTCCTTTTCTCTAGCTTTTCTTATCTTTTTCTCTTTCCTTGCTTTTCTTTTCTTGTTTTTTGCAGGGTTTCGGGACACCATGGACTGGTTGTCCACGGGAGTGGAAATTGTCGGCCGACCTTTTCTGTTGAGCGGATTACAGTGATCCTGCCATGGATTCACCCCTTTTTGAAAGTACATTCACAAAATGTACAAGGTTTCAATTCGCATCAAAAGCAGTCTAAAGTCTTTCATCACCTTAAGTCGCAGCACATTGACGTGATGTGCCTGCAGAAAACCAGGTTTTCCCAGTCCTCCACCCCACGGTATCTTTCGCCTCATTACCCCACTTTGTACACAGCCTCAGCTTCTGAGAAATGATGGGGTGTTCTGATGGCCTTTAAGCGGAATCTCCCCTTCACCTGCGTCCAGAATTTAGTGGATCCTATGGACAGGTATCTACTCTTGCAGGGCACCTTTCAGGACCAGCAGGTCACCTATTATGCCCCTAATCGCTGTTAGCACAGTTTTTTTTTTTCACATCTTTGCTGTGTCATTTACCGACATTCCAAGGGCCTTCTTCTTTTGGAGGATTCAAATGTTACCTTGGATTCCGCTCTAGATAGGCGCTATGCCTATCTATTCCTATTCTATTCTAGGAATCTATTCCTAGATTGTAAGCTCGAAAGAGCAGGGCCCTCGAACCCCTCGTGTATTGTACTGTACTGTATTGTCTCATGTTCTGTCCCCCTCGCTAATGTACACCCTTTGGTGCTATATAAACACTGTATAATAACAATGCTCGGAGGACAAACCCTTCCCATGACTTGGTGCAGGAGGAACGCATGCGCTCGCTCCTGCAGTCTGCGGGGCTGGTAGACGTTTGGAAGGAACTTCATCCTATGGAGCGTGATTTCATGTTCTACTCCAATCCTCGTGACAGTTTCTGCAGAATTGACCATGTATTTATGCAGATGCAACAGCTTCCTTTAGTTAGGCAGATATCTATCCCTTCCTTACCCTGGTTGGACCATGATCCCCTGGTCCTACTCCTCACACTATCTGGTATGACACGGCGCTCCTTTCATTAGCATATTGAGTCTTTATTGACCACTCAGGTCACCTGTCAACATATTGAATCTTTTATAAGGACATATTTTGCAGACAACTCAGGATCTGTTTCTTCGGTGCCCATGTGGGAGCTGCATAAAGCTATGGTGCGGGGCCACATTATACAGCTGGCTGCAGCTCGGGAACGGGATCATCGCCTTTCTGAACTTCACTCCCTTCTGGCCTCGGCGGATGCTCGGTGGAAGTTGCACCCATCCGCAGTCCATAAATGTACGCGAGACACCCTGGCTGCAGAACTGGACTTACTTGCTTCTTCAGAGGCTGAATGGGCCTTGCGTTGGACTTAACATACATTTTATACCTGTGCTAATAAACAGGGTCCGATGCTAGCTGGGGAACTAAATTCTGTAGGGAAACCCTATAAGCCGGTCCAGTTGCGGCTCCCTGTGGGCGGTTATACTTCCAATCCCCAGCAGATCGTCTCGCGCTTCGCGGGCTTCCTTTCACATCTGTATGCCAAATCGGACCCCTTCCCTGTAGCTCAGGCGGAAGCTTTCTTTCAGGATTTACAGCTCCTTGGATTGTCCAAAGCGGCGCAGGTGGCCCTTAATGCAGATGTATCTGTATCAAAAGTACTTCAAGCTATCAAATCCTTACGGTCCTCCGCGGCCCTGTGTCCTGAAGGCTTTTCAGGCCTCTATTACAAGAAGTATGAAACCCTGTTAGCGCCTTTCTTGGCTAGTTATTTCAATGAATTACGACAGGGTTCTTTGCCCTCTGCGGATGCGCTCAGAGCTCATATCTCAAGGATTCCTAGACAACGGAGGATGTACAGGAACTGCAAATCTTTTGGCCCATTTCACTTCTTAACAAGCATTTGAAGATTTTGGGCAAAATTCTCAGTCTTCAAATAAATATTTGCGCAGCCTGGTCCATAGTGACCAAGTGAGTTTCATCCCTGGGAGGCAGGCGAGCGACAAAGTTTGCAAGGTGGTTCATTTTATACACCTTTTGCAACAGTGGAAAATTCCGGGATTCTTACTCTCATTGGACATACAGGTGAAACTCAAATTAGAATATCATGCAAAAGTTCATTTATTTCAGTAATGCAACTTAAAAGGTGAAACTAATATATGAGATGGACTCATTACATGCAAAGCAAGATAGTTCAAGCCGTGATTTGCCATAATTGTGATGATTATGGCTTACAGCTCATGAAAACCCCAAATCCACAATCTCAGAAAATTAGAATATTGTGAAAAGGCACAATATTCTAGGCTCAAAGTGTCCCACTCTAATCAGCTAATTAAGCCATAACACCTGCAAAGGGTCCTGAACCTTTAAATGGTCTCTCAGTCTGGTTCAGTAGGAATCACAATCATGGGAAAGACTGCTGAGTTCACAGTTGTGCAGAAAACCATCATTGACACCCTCAATAAGGAGGGAAAACCTCAAAAGGGAATTGCAAAAGAAGCTGGATGTTCCCAAAGTGCTGTATCAAAGCACATTAATAGAACGTTATGTGGAAGGGAAAATTGTGGAAGAAAAAGGTGCACAAGCAGCAGGGATGACCGCAGCCTGGAGAGGATTGTCAGGAAAAGGCCATTCAAAAGTGTTGGGGACTTTCACAAGGAGTGGACTGAGGCTGGAGTAAGTGCATCAAGAGCCACTACACACAGACAGACTGGGCTGTCCTGGACATGGGCTTCAAATGTCGTTTTCCTCTTGTCAAGCCGCTCCTGAACAACAAACAATGTCAGAAGCGTCTTACCTGGGCTAAAGAAAAACAGACCTGGTCGGTTGCAAAGTGGTCCAAAGTCCTCTTTTCTGATGAGAGCAACTTTTTGCATCTCATTTGGAAACCAAGGACCCAGAGTATGGCGGAAGAATGGAGAGGCACACACTGCAAGATGCTTGAAGTCCAGTGTGAAGTTTCCACAGTCTCTGTTGATTTGGGGAGCCATGTAATCTGCTAGTATTGATCCACTGTGCTGCATTAAGTCCAGGGTCAACGCAGTCGTCTACCTGGAGATTTTGGAGCACTTCATGCTTCCTTCCACAGACAAGCTTTATGGGGATGCTGACTTCATTTTCCAGCAGGACTTGGCACTTGCCCACAATGCCAAAAGCACCAAAACCTGGTTCAATGACCGTGGGTTACTGTGCTTGATTGGCCAGCAAACTCACCTGACCTGAACCCCATAGAGAATCTATAGGGCATTGCCAAGAGAAAGATGAGAGACATGAGACCGAACAATGCAGCAGAGCTGAAGGCCACTATTGAAGCATCCTGGTCTTCCATAATACCTCAGCAGTGCCACAGGCTGATAGCTTCCATGCCACGCCGCATTGAGGCAGTAATTGCTGTAAAAGGGGCCCAAACCAAGTACTGAGTACATATGCATGCTTATACTTTTCAGAGGTCCGATATTGTTCTCTGTACAATCCTTGTTTTATTGATTGCATGTAATATTCTAATTTTCTGAGATTGTGGATTTGGGGTTTCATGAGCTGTAAGCCATAATCATCACAATTATGACAAATCACAGCTTGAACTATCTTGCTTTGCATGTAATGAGTCTATCTCATATATTAGTTTCACCTTTTAAGTTGCATTACTGAAATAAATGAACTTTTGCACGATATTCTAATTTTTCGAGTTTCACCTGTATATAAAGCTTTCGATTCTTTATCCTGGGAATACCTGCGGTTTGTGTTGTCCCACTGGGTTAAGTATGCAGGATATTTCTCGGATCCCTTTCCCATTTGGCGAGGGACGAGACGGGGATGTCCCCTGTCTCCGGCGCTCTTTGTCCTGGCACTCGAGCCGTTGGCCTTGGCGCTCTGGGCTGATTGTAACATATCGGGATCTCTTATGCGAGACAGGGATTTAAGTGTACACTCCCAAACTTGCAACAGGTTCTTCGCGTTTCTCCTTGATTTCAGGTCTCCATATAAATCTAGATAAGACTGTCGCTCTCAATATCACCCTACCTCCGGATTTGGTATTGCGCCTACAGTTCCACTTTTCTTACAGATGGGCTTCATCTTTGCTTGAATGGTTGGGAATTCACCTGAGCCCCACCCTATGGCTCTTTAAAGCAAACTATTTATTTTCCTTTGCTTCGCTCCGTGTCCTCTCTCATGCGCTCTTGGCAATTCCTGTTCCTGTCTTGGATTGGACGAGTTAATTCGGTGAAAATGACTATCCTGCCGAAATTGTTGTATTTTTGCACCCTCCCATTGCGGGTTTTCTCATTTCTTCTGGCTGATTCAGGCGAGGATTATGCAATTTATCTGGGCTGACCAATGCCCCAAAGTCTCCAGAACTACGATTTTCAGCCATAGGCTGCAGGGAGGTCTGGGGGTGCCTAATGTAGCCAAGTACTACCAGGCGAGTCAGATTGCCCTCATTGTCTATGTTGCACAACTCCTCTGATGCTCCTCTCTGGGTTCTTTTAGAACTAACTGAGCCCCTATCGCAACATCGATGCTTCTATGGCTCTCCCCTGTTCTACGCCTGACGACACTGAGCCCAATTTTGCTTCATGGCCTGCGCGTATGGGTCTCGGTTCACTCCTCTAGTGGCCTGATGTCACCCTTTCATCCCCTGCTCCCAATTACTAATAACCTTCTCTTCTCTCCGGGCTTGGGTCAGCCTTAAATCCTGGTGGGTGGCCAATGGTTTTTCGCAGGTGTGACACTTCTTGACTTCTCTGAAAGCCCTAGCTGGAATTCTCTTCGGGATGATGGGAATGTTCCCCTAGCGAAATTTTTAATTATCGTCAATTGTGGCATTGGCTGACCTCACTACGTGGCACATTACCTTTCCATACCAGAAATATGCCTTTGAACAGCGTCCTGGCGCCCCGGGTCTTGTTTCCCTACTCTATGCATCTTTAAATGGGGAAGCATGTGTCGAACGCCTATCGTATGTTGCTCAATGGGAATGCGACGGGCAGTCGTGGATCCAGAGGACTGGAATAAGGCCTGGTCGTTTATAGCTAAATGTTCATTTAACACAAATATGCTGGAGGTGGCATATAAAGTACTGCTTTTGGGGTTGTGGCCATCGTGGAGATGTATTGCATGTATGGTGGTCATGCCAGAGACTAATCTGATTTTGTTTTCGTGTATTTGGCCTTTTCTAGACATGGTCTCATCTCTCCATATGCCGGGAAGCGCAGTATGCCCTGCTTTATTGTCCCATACCGGGCCTGTTGGCTCACCAGCAGAAATTGGCATCTGCTATTCTGCTTTTCCCACGCTCTCCCCCCCCCCCCCCCCCAGTTAGTCTGGGTCTAGGTTGTTGATCGGTATTGGTGCTCCCGGATCCGTGCTGTTGGTCTTGTCTTCCTCTCCTTTTCTTACTCTACTATCTTTTTTGTTTTTGTATGATTTTTGCGAGGTGGTAGAGACCTCTCTGGTTTGCTTCACTGTTGGAGTTATAACACTGTATTTTTTTTTATATGCATTTTCTCTGCCATTGATAGCCCCTGTGTGGGCGAGCCTTTTGCTTCAGTCCTTCTTTGTTTAAAATGTTTAAAATTAATAAAAACCATTGAAATACAAAAATGAGTAATAAAGAAGGAATTTATCCAAGGAAACAGATTTACCTGAAATTACAATTAAAAAATCCTTGCCCAGACTGCTTTCTACCCTCAATTTCAAGTTGAAACTGGCTATACAGACAGGTCTAGTGACTGTCCACTGGAAAGAGTAGGAAAGTTTGTTGATCTCAAATGAACAAATGTGGTCTGCAATATACTTACCTTTGTAATAGATACAAGGGATATGTTGGTTAAGATGAAGCAGGAGATGATCAGCAGAGAGACCCTTCTGGTGGAAATTAATGTGCAGAACACGTTGATACCTTGTCATTGGGGGTCACACCCCTGTAGGTCATTTTTTTGAGAATTACCCTATGATGGAATTACAAAATAAATTTCTATTTGTACCATTGGCTTTCACCCTGAACAACAGCTTCCAATTTCTAAATGTATACAGCATATCTTAACTAAATACAGTAGATGATGTACTCCTGTGGCAGGGGTCCATACAGCTCCATGAGGCCTTCATTAGGAATTGGAACAGTAATGAATGAAACTGCAGTCTGACTATACAGTACATGAAAAGGACATTTCCTTTTGATATTTCAAAACTCCCAGCAATAAGAATAGATTGATCACGAAAACTTTCAGGAAGCAGACAGTGGCAAATACTCTCTTGCATGCAACGAGCTAACACCTTGGCTTTCCATTTCTTGGTATACCCACTGGACAGTATTTAAAGTGGAACTTCACTTTCTCAATCATAATTAACTATTTTTAATTCTTATGCTGCTACCATTAGTAAATGGATTTATATCCCATGAGTCTTCAGACAAGGAGGAGGGGTTTACTCAGTGTATGGCTGAGCTAAAGGCAGATGGATTCATGAAAGTAATTGCTACATGAATCATCTGCCCTTACTCAAGGTGGATACTGCCAGAAATGATAGTGTTTTTTTAGGTGTTTACTCAAATAAAGCATGGAGGCATGGATAGATGGATGTGGGAGTTGGCTTTGAATAGTAAAAATGAATTAGCGCTTTTGGTTTGTGGAGAATGAAAATGTACCAGTGAGGATTACTATAAAGAGGAAGCTGTCCTATGTATCAGAGATTCAGGGTGGAAAGGAACTCCTACAAATGTATTAAAGAAGCCAGGCTCCAAACAAAGATTAGAGTTATATGAAAATAAAAGCACTCAATTGAAGAAGGAACCAGTATGATTGCTTACCCTATCTGGATCAAAATGGGGTAAACTGAGTGACAGACTTTGGCATGTGTTATAACTCTGCCCTACATTAGCAGAAATACACCCCTGTCCCCACCTTGTGGTCAGGTGTGCAAATAATCTGAGTATACTAACTCAAAATGGTTTAACCACTTCAGCTCCAAGAACGTTAACACACCCTCCCCCCACACACACACACGCACGCACACCTAACCAGGCTATTTTTTGCTATTCAGCACTGCACTATTTCAACTGATAATTGCGTGGTCATGCAATGTTGTACACAAAGAAAATATATGTCCCTTTTTCACACTAATAGAGCTTCTGGTGTTGTTTGATCACCACTGGGTTTTTTATTTTTGTGATATAAACGAAAAAGACCAAATATTTTCTACTTTTGGTTATAAAAAATATTCAATAAACTCAGTCATACATTTGGGCAAAAATGTATTCTGCTACATGTCTTTGATAAAAAAAAATGTTGAGTTCAGGGAAGATTTTTAATTTTGCCACAAATTTTTGAAAATTGCTTTTGTAAAAAAAAAAAGTCACTTAAATGATATATTTCTCATGTATGCCATGGTATATCTGGAATAACACCCTAAACACATTCTGCTACTGCTCCCGAGTATGGGGATACCATGTGTCAGAGACTTTTTGGCAGCCTGGCCACATACAGGCCCCGAAGAGCCAATGAGCACCTCCAGGCTTTCAAAGGGAATATTTCCTCATGTCACTTCCTCACTACCTATCACAGTTTCGGAGGCCCTAAAATACCAGGATAGTACAAACACCCTCAAATGACACCTTTTTTGAAAAGTAGACACCCCAAGGAATTTGATAGGAGCCGATTGGTATTTTTCAGATTTTTTTTTTGTCTCAGGGTTTTGAAGAAAAAATATATTTTCGTTTTACTTCATTTTCTAAAAACTTGTGGCAGCAAATTAGATCTGCTAAATACTCTTCATGCCCCTTGGCAAATACCATGAGAGTGCTTCTACTATCCTGGCATTTCAGGTCAACATTAGAATCTTAAGCCACACATCACCCACTTTTCTATCCACTTGAAGACCAAGCCTTGTCTAACACTTTTCGTTTACATAGAAAGTTTTTTTTTTTTTGCTAGAAAATTACTTTGAAACATTACATTTTTTTTCTTCAAAGCAGAGGCCCTAGAGAATAAAACGGTGGGTGTTGCAATTTACTCTTCATGCCCCTTGGCAAATACCATGAGAGTGCTTCTACTATCCTGGCATTTCAGGTCAACATTAGAATCTTAAGCCACACATCACCCACTTTTCTATCCACTTGAAGACCAAGCCTTGTCTAACACTTTTCGTTTACATGGAAAGTTTTTTTTTTGCTAGAAAATTACTTTGAAACATTACATTTTTTTTCTTTAAAGCAGAGGCCCTAGACAATAAAACGGTGGGTGTTGCAATTTACTCTTCATGCCCCTTGGCAAATACCATGAGAGTGCTTCTACTATCCTGGCATTTCAGGTCAACATTAGAATCTTAAGCCACACATCACCCACTTTTCTATCCACTTGAAGACCAAGCCTTGTCTAACACTTTTTGTTTACATGGAAAGTTTTTTTTTTGCTAGAAAATTACTTTGAAACATTACATTTTTTTTTTTTAAAGCAGAGGCCCTAGAGAATAAAACGGTGGGTGTTGCAATTTTATATGCCATACGCTATTTGCACAACAAATTTTTGGGAAATTTTGAATTTTAATTTTAATGCACAACACCACATTGGCCAATTGTTTGTTCAGAGTAAATACAGTAGATACCAAACACAACATGCTTTAAAAGTCTTTACAGGTTACCAATTTTAGATTTACACAGGAGTGCTAGAATTACTTCCCTCAAACTGATGTTCGCGGTGATACCTCGCATGCATGGTGCAATCTCTGTTTGCATACTAACAAGGGACCGACACTTGCATGCGAGCGTGGGGATAGGGACGGGATTCATTTTTTTTTTGTAATTTATTTTGCTTTTTTTATTTTTACTGTCCTTTTAAATTTTTTTATCGCTTTTATTGTTCTCACAAGGAATGTAAATATCCCCTGTGATAGCAAAAGACAGTGACAGGTACCCTTTTCTGAGAAATCTGAGGTCTGTTCGACTCTCGATCTTTCCTCTTCCCTTTAAAGCATCTGATCACACCAAGTTTACCCAAGGTTGTACCCAAATTTCATGTGGGTACAACCACGCAATTCTCAGCTGCAATAGCACAGTGCTGAATGGCAAAAAAAGGCCTGGTCAGAAAGGGAATTTCTGACCAGGCCATTTTTTGCTTTTCAGCACTACACTATGTCAGCTGGGAATTGCGTGGTTGTACCCAAATTAAATTTGTCCTTCTTTTTTTTTTTTTTTTTTTTTTTTTTCTTCTTCACACTAATAGAGCTTTCTTTTGGTGGTATTTTGATTACCACTGGGTTTTTTATTTTTTGTGATTATAAATGAAAAAAGACCAAATATTTTGAAGAAAAAAATATTTTCTATTTTCGGTTATAAAAAATATTCAATAAACTCAGTCATAAATTTGGGTAAAATGTATTCTGCTACATATCTTTAGTTAAAACAAATGTTGAGTTCAGGGAAGATTTTCAGTAAAATGACAACCACTCTGGCCACTTTTACTAGCCTCTTTGATCTTCTGTGTGACGGGTAATGCCTTTTGGCTTTGGACAGCTGCAGTCATAACTTCTAATCAAAGTTGTACAGATATTTCCTAAACTGCATTATTTTACCATTAATTAGATAAATAAGTTACCCTTTGAAGATTGCTATTTACCCTACTTTAAACACCCTTTCATGTTATTAGATATATGTTGGCCAAGTCCTTTCACAATCTGCATTTTATCATCCTTGCAAGTTTTCAAATTACTCTCTCCCCCCCTCTCCCTCTCCCCCCCCCCCCAGAAACCAGGAATCAACTGAAGAAATTAAAAAAAAATATATAATATTTATATTTTTTTGCATCTTAAGAATTAAAATTAGTTAATGTTCATTGTGAGTTTAGTTCCACTTTAAATCTCTTCTTCCTCATACAAGTATGTGAAGAGTGCCCCTTGTCATTTGGGGTTGACTTTAAAGTGAATATCACTGACAGGTTGACTATATGGACCACTTATTTATACATGGTAATCCTATCCCCCCTTAACCTCCTCTTCTGATGGGAGAATAAATTGAGTTCAGCTAATCTTTCCTCTTCGCTGAGCTCCTTTATTCAATTTGGGTGGAATTTCCCACACTTTCTCCAGTTCTTCATTATTGTTTTTGTTCGTTGGTGCCCAAAACTGCATATTCGAGATGAGGTCTTACTAATGATGTGTACAGAGCCAAAATTATGCCTCTCTCTCGCCTCTCTCACGCCTCTCTCTCGCCCCCCTTTTTCTCGCCCCCTCTTTCTCGCCCCCCTCTTTTGCTTCTCTCTTGCGCGCGCGCCTCTTGGCTCTCTCTCGCGCATCTTGGCCCTCTCTCGCGCATCTTGCCCTCTCGCGTGCCTCTCTATCTCTCTCTCTTGCCTCTCTCTCCTTTCTCGTGCGCCCCTGTCAGAGCTCCAGGGTATGACCAGAGGTATGTGAACTGACGCAGGGAAACGCAGGCTTCAGATATGTTATAAACAATATAATTTATTAACACTAACAATACATAAACGCAGTGCAATACTAAAACATAACACAGTGCAAACGAACCAAACCACCCACAGATAACAATACATACAATGCAAGCGTCGTCAGGCAGGCCGGGTCAATAACAATCGGGCAGGTAGGAACAGGAGGAGCAGGCAGAGAGTAGTCAGGTCACGAGCCGGGTACAGCAACTAACAGGCAGGTAGGTATAGGGGGTCAGGCAGAGAATGGTCGGGGTCACAAGCCAGGGATCAAACAGGAGAAGTCAGCAGAGGTCCGGATCAGGCAGGGTCGGCAACGAATCAGTCAGAAAGGAACAGAGACAGGGATGCAGGTAACAAGATACAGGGGCCCATAGAAAAACACACACCAAGGCACAGACTGCAGGTCTGGCCATCCCTTAAATATACCTGTAATCAGCCTCAGGTTGAGTCTCTGATTGCTGAGAGCACCCGCTGGCCAGCCCTGGTACTGCAGCCCACAAGGCAGGTGAGTCCCACCATTATTGGCAAGTCCATTCCTGACAGCGCCTCTCTCTCCAAGGACAGCACCAAGTCTTCTAGGCATGGAATGAATAAGTTGGTGACAGATTGCTACATCAACCTTTTTTCATTCTTCAAGAATGACCCCTTTTAGAGCCTGGATGCTGGATGGAGAGTGATGCTCAACTTGTCTTTTTAAAATTCCCATAGGTGTTTGATTGGGTTCAGATCAGGAGACATACTTGGCCACTGAATCACTTTCACCCTGTTCTTCAGAAATGCAACAGTGGCCTTAGATGTGTGTTTTGGATCATTATCCTGTTGGAAAAGTGCACTACAACCAAGGGCACGGAGTGATAGTAGCATTTTTCTCTTTCAATATAGAGTAGTACATCTGTGAATTCATGATACCATCAATGAAATGCACCTTCCTGACCCCAGCAGCACTCATGCAGCTCCACAGAAGGACACTGTTACCACCATGTTTCACTGTAGGCACCATGCATTTTTCTTTGTACTTCTCACCTTTGTGACACCATACAGTTTTGAAGCCATCAGTTCCAAAAACATTTATCTTGGTCTCATCACTCCAGAGTACAGAGTCCCAGTAGTCTTCTTTTTCAGCACTGGCCCTGGCAAATTCTAGGTAAGCTTTTTTGTGCATGAGCTTTAGGAGAGGTTTCCTTCGTGGACAACATCCATACATGCTATTCCTCTGCAGTGTACGCCATATTGTGTCACAGGAAACAATCACCCCACTTTAGCTTTCTACTTCTTTAGCTAACTGCAATGAACTTGCATGGTGATTTTCTTTAACCCTTCTCATCAGAAGATGCTCCTGTCGAGGTGTTAACCTCCGTAGATGGCCTGGACATCTCTGTGAGATGGTTGCAGTACCAACTTTGTTAAATTTTTGTATCACTTTTGCTACAGTATTTTGACTGATAAGTAAAGCTTTGCTAATCTTTTTGTAGCCTTCACCTTCCTTGTGTAAAGAAATGATTTTCTTTCTCAGGCCTTGTGACATTTCTCTTCCATGTGGTGCCATTGCTGACAGCATGAAATGGGAAGGGGTTTTTTTTTGTTAAGCAATGCCCTTTTATAATCAACTGTGTGCTGGACACCTGTTTAATGAATATTTAGGCTCACCTGTAGTTGAATTCTTGTTAATTAGGATTTTGTTGTCTAAAATTTAGCTTTGCTCTCAAGACTTTCATTGAGGTGTGTCATGGAGTGCCCATGCCTTCCCCACCCCCCTTTGCCTGCTGTCCCTCTGCCTTGTCCCTCCACCCCTCCCTCCTTCCTTGCAGACTCCTCAGTCCTGCTAGCTTACATGAAAGGGCTGTGCAGGACTGCAGAACGGGAGGAAATGCACCCTGTGGTGTGATTAGCACCTCTCCAGCAAAGCAGCCTGAGACAAAGGCTGCACACCCGCCTCACATGGCCGGAGTGAGAGGGGCGTGCCTCGTTGCCAATGCGGTGCTGGGCCGGCCATTGCCGAGGCAACCTGGCAGCGTCCCGCACAGCTTTTAAAAAGACTGGCACAGAAAGCAGCCCTTCTCTTTGTTCCTGTGCACGCTGCTGGAGTCGCCTACCTCCCTGGAAGCCGCTGGGAGGCCCGGGACTGGGCCTCCTTAGCCGTCTCCGCTGCGCACTCTGCAGACCCCCAAAAGGTCAGGACTGTAGCCCTCTGCAATTCCCCGGGGTTGGGAGTACCCGCTGCCCTACGCTGAATGTCCCAGGGTGGGAGTCCCCGCAGCCATCCCCGCTGAGCGCTCTGCATGAGCCCCCCTCCGCAAAGGCCAGACTCCACAGCTGGAGTCCCGTTGAGTCCCCGTGAACCCAATGTCCCTGGAAAGCTGGGTGGGAGCTGTGCTAGGCCAGACTCCACAGCTTGAGTCCCCATGAGCCTGCTTACCGTGGGTGTCCCTACAAGCCAGCTGTCGCGGAGTGCCATGAACTGTCCTGATTGAGTGTCTTTCAGAGTTTAATAAAGCTTTTTGTGTTCCCCATCTTCTTTGTGTGTTCTGTCCTGCCTACGCTTCCGTGACAGGGTGTATTCATTTTTGCAACATAGTCTTGAATAAATTTGTTAGGAAAAAATAAATTTGTGTGTGCAAATTAACAAATCTTTTCAATCAATGACTCGCATTTGTGGGAGTTTTTTGTAGTATAGTGTCCCATAGAAAATGTTGATTCTGAAAGGACAGTTAAGAATTTCTGACAAATCTGTTGGGGTGTACTTATTTATGCTGCACTGTATTTTTCAGTGTGTTTGAATTTAGTAAATTTGAAATATTTTGATTTCTGTTCTTTGATGAGAATATACCCTCTCAGCCTTTTGAACATCTGCTCTGTTAGGCCCCTTTCACACGAGCGGACCAATGGGGTCCGCCTTTAGATTTTACAGGCAGACCCAATCAGGCCATCCATAGACAATAGTCCACTGACACCCGCCAGCATCCGATCCTGTACGCCAAAAACAGACAGATGGGGATCCGTAGTGGAGCGGATCGTATGACAGTCAGGCGGTCCATTTCCATCCGACCGTCTTGTTGAAACCAGCAGGCGGTGTCTGTGTCCACTCTGCAGCTGCACAGTGGACAGAGACCTGTCATCCACTTGATCAATGGAGAGATCCCCCATTGAGCAGGCGAATTACACTGACGGATTCACCCGTCTAAAAGGGACCTAAATAGGTTTTATCTTTCCAGTTTGTGCTTGCTGTTTACAGCTTACATTAAATGAAATCATGTTATGGTCACTGCTAACCAGATTATTTTAAATTAACATTGGTAATCAGCTCTGCGTTATTTACTAGATCCAGCAGAGCATCATTTCTAGTTGAGGCTTCTATAATCTGGGATGGGATGGGAGAGCGGTAATAACGGGATTTTAACTAGCCTGATGTTGACTGGAACATTAAAATAATGGCAATGTATAAATCTTTTACAAGACAACTTTATGGTACATAAAGTCCCTTGCAGCCCTTTTCTATGTATGCGAGGAAAGGAGTCTTCAACTCCTCAGTAACTGGGTGGGGAGGGGGTGAAGGCTGTAATAATCTCCAGTAATTATCTTTGAGGTACTCGGCCATGTACATTTCCATCCATAATGCCTCAGTACCAACCAACACACATCCTACAACATCAGCAAGGTCCTGTTTTACACTCGCTTTGATTTCATGACATCCTTGTTCTTTTTAAAGGGGTTAGAGAACATGAATACATTTATTTCTGTAAGAGAAGCAGACTCTCTTTCCTTTCTTTCTTTCCTTTCTTTTCTTTCTTTCTTTTTTTTCTTTCCTTTTTCCTTTTTCTTTCTTTCTTTCTTTCCTTTTTCTTTCCTTTTTCTTTCCTTTTGCTTTCTTTCTTTTCTTTCCTTTTTCTTTCCTTTTGCTTTCCTTTTTCTTTCCTTTTTCTTTCCTCTTTCTTTCCTCTTTCTTTCCTCTTTCTTTCTTTCTTTCTTTCTTTCTTTCTTTCTTTCTTTCTTTCTTTCTTTCCTTTTTCTTTCTCTTTTTCTTTCTCTTTTTCTTTCTTTTCTTTCTCTTTTTCTTTCTTTTCTTTCTCTTTTTCTTTCTCTTTTTCTTTTCTTTCTTTCTTTTCTTTCTTTCTTTTTTTTCTTTTCTTTCTTTCTTTTCTTTCTTTCTTTTCTTTTCTTTTCTTTTCTTTTTCTTTTCTTTCTTTCTTTTCCTTTCCTTTTCTTTCCTTTTCTTTCCTTTCCTTTCTTTCCTTTCTTTCCCTTTCCTTTCTTTCCCTTTCCTTTCTTTCCCTTTCCTTTCTTTCCCTTTCCCTTCCTTTCTTTCTCAATTTTTTCTACACTCAATTTTCTTTAGCTGCTACAGAACCACTGAGGCTCGTTTTGGAACCTAGATTTATTGGCTCTGTCCTAGGATAACATACCCAGACCCTGCCAGGAAGATGAAGTGTAGCCAGCCGGTAATGTTCCTTTTTGAGCATTGCACTCTGCATTAGGCGTTCACCTTAGCAAGTGATGCAGTTGTTGAGTTAGCCGTAGGATACTCTACATGTTTAGGGCCATGGTGTAATCCTGTCCCTGGAAACTTCTAGGTGAGTATGCCAACTAGGATTGTGAAGATGTCTAAATTTGGTTTTGTACTGAATATCTTTCATGGCTGACTTAAGAACTGCAGGACACACTGCTGCGATAATGTAGGATCCAGAAGAGAACAATGTTATCACAGGGAATGACAAACTTAGGAGGGTATTGCAGTGCTGAATAAGTAAAGCCCCACCTGGAGCCAGCAGCAGCAATGAGAGACCTGGAGGGGGGTGAATGTATTTAGCCTCACAAGGTAATTGGGAAAATGTATAGTAGGATGAGTTTGGGGGGACTTTTGCCGCCATTTGATTCTTCAGGCTCTCCTATCGTGCATCTCACTGTGCAGCCGCCTTTTCATATGGGTGTGCTGCATATGCACACTATCTTAAACCTGGTATTCACTTTTCCTGCCCTTTTCTCACAACAGCACAGCGATCCTCTGGACTTTCTTGGTTTTCCTGCTGCCTACAGTAACTGGTCAGAGAGGGCTTAAAGGATACATTCACCTTCAAAACAAGTTCCACCCATTTTTAGGGTGGAACATGTAACATGTTCCCATAGCTGCAGCCACGCCCGCCGCCCCCCCCCCTCCCTCTGACAGATAGTATGGGGAGAAGTTTTCCCGTACTATCTGTCAGATTTGCCCACATGGCCGCATCACTCATTCACAGAGTTCTGTGAATGAGTGCCAAAAATCCAGACAGCCTTAGCGGCTGTGGGCTTGTAGTTTTCAATTAACTACCACAGCACAATGGAGCGCCGTGATAGTTCATTGACACTTCCATTCAGTATATCTGCTTGTTCGTACATCCTGTACGGCCAAGCAGATGTTCTGACAGATCTGCAAGAGACCTGCATGGCATAAGCGATCTACTGACAGCTGGTGCAAAGCTTTCCTGGCTCCTTTGATCAAAAATAATAAATGCACATATTTTTACCTGAAAAAAAATGTGCATTTATTATTTTTGTATAAAAGGTGAACTTATCCTTTAACACTTCAGTTCTGCAGTGTATAGTCATGAGTGCCCTTAGTGGAACATTTTATCACACTCTGTGCACATCATGAGTTTGGAAAATTGGCAGGTGGACTTCCTGGGTTGTCAATGTCTGGATTCTGGAGAAATGGTCTTTCATTAGAGGTTAAGAGCTCTCCGTCACAGGTGGTGGACACAGGGTGTGCACTTCCTGGTATTCAACAAAAAAGACGGCTGAATTCCCTCTTCTCAGGGGGTTGGAGTACATTATGACTCTCCAGCCATAGGGCGTATAGCCAGAATTGCCATACTCCTCCACAAAAACCTTCATGGCACCCTGTGATCTGTTGAGGCGGATTCTGAGGGTCACCTAAGTACACCTAACAATTGCCTCTCGAAACATCGCTATCTCTAATGTCTATGCGGTAAACTCCCCTAGACAGTCCTTCTTCCAAGATCCAGGGTCCTAATGGTCCTTGAACCATGCCATTTACATGGGGGAGATTTAAACTGTCATACATCTCAGTGAGGACCAATCTGGTGGTCTTTCATAAACACCAAGATGGGCAGGCCCTACTATGATTTTGTGAATCATGAATGTACTTTTTTCTCGCCCCCACATGACTCTTCTTCACGCATAGATTATTTTTTTATGGTGCCTTGAAAAAGTATTCATACCCCTTGAAATTTTCCACATTTTGTTATGTTACAACCAAAAACGTAAATGTATTTTATTGGGATTTTATGTGATAGACCAACACAAAGTGGCAAATAATTGTGAAGTGGAAGGAAAATTATAAATGGCTTTCAAAATGTTTTACAAATAAGTATCTGAAAAGTGTGGTGTACATTTGTATTCAGCCCCCTTTTACTCTGATACCCCTAACTAAAATCTAGTGGATCCAATTGCCTTCAGAAGTTACCTAATTGGTAAATAGAGTCCACCTGTGTAAAATTTAATCTTAGTATAAAAAGAGCTATTCTGTGATGCCCTCAGAGCTTTGTTAGAGAACATTAGTGAACAAACAGCATCATGAAGGCCAAGGAACACATCAGACAGGTCAGGGATAAAGTTTGGAGATGTTTAAAGCAGGTTTAGGTTATGAAAAAACAAATATCCCAAGCTTTGAACATTTCATGGAGCACTGTTCAATCCATTATCCGAAAATGGAAAGAGTATGGCACAACTGCAAACCTACCAAGACATGGCCATTCACCTAACCTGACAGGCTAGGCAAGGAGAGCATTAATCAGAGAAGCAGCCAAGAGGCCCATGGTTACTCTGGAGGAGCTGCAGAGATCCACAGACCAGGTGGGAAAATCTGTCCACAGGACAACTATTAGTCGTGCACTCCACAAAGCTGGCCTTTATGGCAGAGTGGCAAGAAAAAAGCCATTGTTGAAAGAAAGCCATAAGAAGTCCTGGTTGCATTTTGCAAGAAGCCATGTGGGGACACAGCAAACGTGTGGAAGAAGGTGCTCTGGTCAGATGAGACCAAAATTGATTCTTTTGGCCTATAAGCAAAACGCTGTGTGGCGGAATGCTAACACTGCACATCACCCTGAACACTTCGTCCCCACCATAAAACATGGTGGCAGCATCATGTTGTGGGGATACTTTTTCTTCAGGGACAGGGAGGCTGGTCAGAGTTGATGGGAAGTTTGGATGGAGCCAAATACAGGGCAATCTTAGAAGAAAACTTATTAGTCTGCAAAAGACTTGAGACTGGGCGGAGGTTCACCTTTCAGCAGGATAACGACACTAAACATACAGCTAGAGCTACAATGGACTGGTATAGATCAAAAAGTTTATTCATGTGTTTGAATGGCCCCGTCAAAGTCCAGACCTAAATCCAATTGAAAATCTGTGGCAAGAGTTGAAAATTGCTGTTCAGATGCTATCCATCCAATCCGACAAAGCTTGAGCTATTTTGCAAAGAAGAATGGGGAAAAATTTATCTCTAGATGTGCAAAGCTGGTAGAGACATCCACAAAAAGACTTGCAGCTGTAATTGGAGCGAAAGGTGGTTCTACAAATTATCGACTCAGAGGGGCTGAATACAGTTGCAAGAAAAAGTATGTGAACCCCTTGGGATTACGTGGAGTTTTGCATGAATTGGGCATAAAATGTGCTCTGAACATCATCTAAGTCACAACAATAGAAGAACACACTCTGCTGAACATAATACTACACAAATATTAGATGTTGCCATGGTTTAATTGCACATAACATGCAAACATTCAATCATGAAGGGCCAGATTAAATAGAATTGAAGAGAGGAAAAAGCATATATATTTTTTGTTTGGCAGCACCTGTAGTACTACAGGTGCCAGCGGATCTTTAGATAGCATGTACACTATTATGTATAGTGAGCATTAATAATGATAATTACAAGTATGTTATATGTAGAACAACAACCTCCTGGTCCTGCAGAAAACGTATACATATATATAATGTATAGAATCATAAATATAAAACAAATAGTGCATATCATAAAATATACCTAAAATTAATAATAATAAAATAGCGGGAATCTTCATAAAAATGCATGCATATGTAGGCATCCATAGACATCCTAGTATTATTCGTAAGATGTTAGTTTCACATTAAACAAGGATGTGTTATCATCTATACTCGACTATGTACTCAGTATCTATTTCTCTGCAAGCCAAGTAGGTTAAAAGAACAGGTACCAAAGGGAACCAGTTGTGAATAAAAATAGTTGCAATGCACACATCTCTATATATTAACAGAGTGCTAGATCTTCCAATATTCTTAAAAAATTTCAATATATAATAAAATCATTAAAAATGAAAAATAAAATAGTATGCAGGGTAGTGTGCATACTATTAAGGCGTTGCCCTAAGAACATGTTCCTAATAATGGATCAAACCTTTTAGTATAACTATCTTATATGTATACAGAGTATATATAAAACCATATACACCCCAGCAAATACAATTCCCTTTCTGTGGTAATTAGTAACTTCAAGATGTATAGTATATGGGCCATTTCTTATCAACTAGTGTCTATAAAGCAATTAATGTCCCATTCAATGTTAAGGCCAGCTGCTGCTGAAGTATGTAATGTATATATCCACTTCGTTTCCAATCTAGATACGGCTCTCCGTTTACAAATGCCTCTCCAGTGGTTAACAATATCAATAAATTTGAGACTATGTGGATTTTTATTGTGAGCCACACGAAAGTGCATGGAGACAGAGTGGTCTTTATATCCTTTTTTAATATTGGTTAAATGCTCTCTTAACCTGTCTCTCAATCTTCTCGTAGTTCTGCCTATGTATTGCTTCCCGCAGGTACACTCAAGTAGGTACACTACATGGGTGCTATAACAGGTTATTACCTTTTTTATAGCGTATGCTTTGCCAGTAACATTCGATCGAAAACTTTTTATCAGCTTTTTATGAATGCCATTACAGACACAGAGCATACACCGGTTACATGGATAAAAACCTTGATGATTAAAAGTAAAAGAGCTGTCTAGGTGGATTGACAATGTTTGGTGCTAAAATATTTCTTAATGGGAGAGCTTTTCTGAATGTGATTTCTGGATGGTCTGGTAACCTTCCTACCAATATAGGGTCATTTTTCAGTATAGACCAATTTTTCTTAATAATATTAGAGATCTTTTTATGGTGAATGGAAAATTCGGTAATAAACGGGCAAAATCTTTCCTTTTGATGTTTAACTTTGGGAATCAAAAGATCCTCTCTATCAAGATTACCCACCTCTTGGATTGCTTCATCTAGAGTGCTAGTGTTATAGCCTTTCTCTACAAACCGTGATTTTAAAATGTTTGCTTGAATACTGTAGTCTTCCATCCTGTCAGTTTCTATGAATACGTAGAAATTGTCCCTTAGGAATGCCATTTAACCATCTTGGGTGAAGGCAACTATTGCCTATTACTATTTTGGGATGAAACTATTACGATCTGTTACTTTAAAAAAAACTTTTGGTTAAAACCCTGGTTCCTTCCCTAAAACGTGTTAAGTCTAAAAAATGTATTTCCCGGTACTTGCATTCGTAGGTCAAATTAATATTCAAATTATTACAATTAAGAGTCTTAAAAAAATTGGTTAGAGACAAATTTATCACCTTTCCATAATAATAAAATGTCATCAATGTAACGTCTGTAAAAAATGAGATCCGGCCACTCTCTAGAATAGATTATTTCTTCTTCCCAATTGTCCATGAACAAGTTGGCTAAACTGGGGGCAAATTTTGCCGCCATGGCAACACCTGTGAGCTGTAGATAGTAATTGTCGCCAAACCAGAAATAGTTGTGCTTCATAGCGAAGTCCAGAAGTTCCAGTATAAAATCCTTCTGTTGGGTAGGGATGTCATCTGCTGTATTCAGATATGAATTAGCAGCCGACATTCCATCTGTATGTTTAATGTTACTATATAAAGAGGCCACATCAGCCGTCACCAGATAGGTAGGTTGCTGTATATTAATAGTTTTGAGATCAGTTAGCACTTGTTATCGCCTTTAGAGTCCCGATTGTATAGTTTCAATCTGTCCAGGTCTTTTAGGACCATACTTTTAAAGATATTAATGTGGGAATGGGCTTGGGGATTGAAGAGGGAGGCGTTCCTCAAATGTGATGTTTTGATATTTATTTGGCCCTGGTTGGTAATTTGCCGTGTTTGAGGATTACTCAAAAAGTATCGTTTTATAGCTAGACGTCTTGTGAATCTTTGTATGTCAATAAAGGTGTTAAACTTATTCAGATTAGTTGTAGGTGCAAATTTTAGCCCTTTATTCAGTAGTACCATTTCTTTATCAGTCAGCTCTTTACTGCTTAAATTGAATATTCTTTCTTTATTTATGTCCTGCGTTTTTTGTCTATGGAGCCTCTTATCTCCTCTTCTTCCTCTGTTCTTATGTTTCAGTAATCCTCAAACACAGCAAATTACCAACCAGGGCCAAATAAATATTAAAACATCACATTTGAGGAACGCCTCCCTCTTCAATCCCCAAGCCCATTCCCACATTAATATCTTTAAAAGTATTGTCCTAAAAGACCTGGACAGATTGAAACTATACAATCGAGACTCTAAAGGCCCTAAAGAGATCGAGAAATTGAAAAACGACCTCCTAAAAGAGAAAGATCTGGTCATCCGCTCAGCGGACAAAGGAGGAGCAGTAGTCATTCTAGATAAAAAAAGATTATCTTACACAGGCATATGATATATTGAAGGATGGCAATACTTATAAAATACTACATAATAATCCTCTCACTCTCTATAAATAAGAACTCAAAAGTATTCTCAAAAGAGGCTATGACACAGGAATCTTAAATAAGAAAGAAAAGGAATACCTGTGTCCCATAGCACCCAGATTACCGGTGTTTTATTGTTTACCAAAAGTTCATAAAAACCCAGTTAAACCTCCAGGGAGACCAATAATAAGTGGAATAGGCTCACTGACCTCCCGAATTGGGGAATACATTGATTTTTTTCTGCAACCATTGGCTACTAACACCCCCGCATTTTTAAGAGATTACCAAACAAGTGCTAACTGATCTCAAAACTATTAATATACAGCAACCTACCTATCTGGTGATGGCTGATGTGGCCTCTTTATATAGTAACACTAAACATACAGATGGAATGTCGGCTGCTAAGTCATATCTGAATACAGCAGATGACATCCCTACCCAACAGAAGGATTTTATACTGGAACTTCTGGACTTCGCTATGAAGCACAACTATTTCTGGTTTGGCGACCATTACTATCTACAGCTCACAGGTGTTGCCATGGCGGCAAAATTTGCCCCCAGTTTAGCCAACTTGTTCATGGACAATTGGGAAGAAGAAATAATCTATTCTAGAGAGTGGCCGGATCTCATTTTTTACAGACGTTACATTGATGACATTTTATTATTATGGAAAGGTGATAAATTGTCTCTAACCAATTTTTTTAAGACTCTTAATTGTAATAATTTGAAAATAATTTGACCTACGAATGCAAGTACCGGGAAATACATTTTTTAGACTTAACACATTTTAGGGAAGGAACCAGGGTTTTAACCAAAAGTTTTTTTAAAGTAACAGATCGTAATAGTTTCATCCCAAAAAATAGTTGCCTTCACCCAAGATGGTTAAATGGCATTCCCAAGGGACAATTTCTACGTATTCGTAGAAACTGTGACAGGATGGAAGATTACAGTATTCAAGCAAACATTTTAAAATCACGGTTTGTAGAGAAAGGCTATAACACTAGCACTCTAGATGAAGCAATCCAAGAGGTGGGTAATCTTGATAGAGAGGATCCTTTGATTCCCAAAGTTTAAACATCAAAAGGAAAGATTTTACCCGTTTATTACCGAATTTTCCATTCACCATAAAAAGATCTCTAATATTATTAAGAAAAATTGGTCTATACTGAAAAATGACCCTATATTGGTAGGAAGGTTACCAGACCATCCAGAAATCACATTCAGAAAAGCTCTCCCATTAAGAAATATTTTAGCACCAAACATGGTCAATCCACCTAGGCAGCTCTTTTAATCATCAAGGTTTTTATCCATGTAACCGGTGTATGCTCTGTGTCTGTAATGGCATTCATAAAAAGCTGATAAAAAGTTTTCGATCGAATGTTACTGGCAAAGCATACGCTATAAAAAAGGTAATAACCTGTTATAGCACCCATGTAGTGTACCTACTTGAGTGTACCTGCGGGAAGCAATACATAGGCAGAACTACGAGAAGATTGAGAGACAGGTTAAGAGAGCATTTAACCAATATTAAAAAAGGATATAAAGACCACTCTGTCTCCATGCACTTTCGTGTGGCTCACAATAAAAATCCACATAGTCTCAAATTTATTGATATTGTTAACCACTGGAGAGGCATTTGTAAACGGAGAGCCGTATCTAGATTGGAAACGAAGTGGATATATACATTACATACTTCAGCAGCAGCTGGCCTTAACATTGAATGGGACATTAATTGCTTTATAGACACTAGTTGATAAGAAATGGCCCATATACTATACATCTTGAAGTTACTAATTACCACAGAAAGGGAATTGTATTTGCTGGGGTGTATATGGTTTTATATATACTCTGTATACATATAAGATAGTTATACTAAAAGGTTTGATCCATTATTAGGAACATGTTCTTAGGGCAACGCCTTAATAGTATGCACACTACCCTGCATACTATTTTATTTTTCATTTTTAATGATTTTATTATATATTGAAATTTTTTAAGAATATTGGAAGATCTAGCACTCTGTTAATATATAGAGATGTGTGCATTGCAACTATTTTTATTCACAACTGGTTCCCTTTGGTACCTGTTCTTTTAACCTACTTGGCTTGCAGAGAAATAGATACTGAGTACATAGTCGAGTATAGATGATAACACATCCTTGTTTAATGTGAAACTAACATCTTACGAA
The DNA here is from genome assembly GCF_062004578.1 of Staurois parvus. Lineage (NCBI taxonomy): Eukaryota > Metazoa > Chordata > Amphibia > Anura > Ranidae > Staurois > Staurois parvus. The sequence continues at coordinate 88,349 of NW_028318935.1, forward strand.
TAATACTAGGATGTCTATGGATGCCTACATATGCATGCATTTTTATGAAGATTCCCGCTATTTTATTATTATTAATTTTAGGTATATTTTATGATATGCACTATTTGTTTTATATTTATGATTCTATACATTATATATATATATGTATACGTTTTCTGCAGGACCAGGAGGTTGTTGTTCTACATATAACATACTTGTAATTATCATTATTAATGCTCACTATACATAATAGTGTACATGCTATCTAAAGATTCGCTGGCACCTGTAGTACTACAGGTGCTGCCAAACAAAAAATATATATGCTTTTTCCTCTCTTCAATTCTATTTAATCTGGCCCTTCATGATTGAGAATTCTAAATTAATCTTTGACCAAATAAGAGTTTAAGTAATCTGCAGTAATCTCTGCTTGACATATGATTACCATTCGGCAATAAACTTATCCCGAGAACATTATGCCAAATAAAGGAGGAAGTAGAGAGATCACCTCACACTCCTTCCATTGACTTGCCATGTCTGCAATACCAGACTATAATTAACATGGGTCTTCAACAAAATGGCCACCGCTAACACGATCTGCTCATGCGCGAACGGCCGGAGCGGCAATCAGCGCTAATTGATGCGCAGCTGTCATCTGTGTATAACAGGAGCAGTCACTGAGGGGCTCAGCCTTCTTTGATAACGTGCTAGAGCATGAACCATGTCATAAAGCTGCCCTCAGTGACCTTTTTTCTTCCACGTGGATACTCTATGCTGGTCTTCAGGCCAATTATATCTATACATGTGAGTTTTTATTTTTGTCATTACTTTATACATAATAAAAGCAGTGTTGCACTAAGATACTGCTTTTGTATTTGGGGCTCTTTTCTTCTTAACCTATCCCTAAGGGAATTGTCAGATGCATTTCAAAGCTCAGTCTTTCCCTGATGATCCTTGCTGAATATACTACACATGCCTGGATACCTGGTTCATAGAAGGTTTGATGACATCCTGGTTGCTGGCTCCCTCCGGTGGTCTCCGATCAGAGTTCGGTCATTCAGAAGCCTGCCTGACATGCTGTGATTCCTGTCGCTGCTCGTCAGAATACCCGGGTCCAGATGTCCTACTTGGATGATTTCATTATCTACATGCACTTAATATAGCGCTATCTTGTTAGTGCAACTCATTCTCACACTTACCACCAGTGTCACGAATATTGCCTTACGTCAGACAGACTGTCACTCGTCATCACCTTATGTATGGAATAATCGAACTTTTAGACGATTCTCACTTATATGTGAATTTAGGTGTATTAAATATATTTTATTCTAGCGCTGCATGCACTTTATATTAAGCTATGGTACCAATCATGGAAAATTAATCACACCTGGTGTACTGATTACTGATGGCCAATCTCATTTCGTAAGACAAGCCAGGACAGTACAAATACCCCCCAAATTACCCCTTTTTGGAAAGTAGACAGAAGCCCCTCATGTATGTGAGACCCCTGTGTTATCTTTAATCCCACTACTACAGTAGCAGGGCAAAAGATCAATCCAAGCGGCAGGCAAAAAACATGGTCACTTAATCCAAAGTCAGTGCAGGAAGAAGGCAGAAAGGTGGTTGATAAAAAATCCAGACGGCAGGCAGAAGCATAATCGATAAACAGGCCAGGGTCAGTTCAGGTGGTTGGCAGAAACAGGGTGGATAAACAATGCAGATGGCAGGCAGAGGTGTAGTCGATAAATAGGTCAGGGTCAGTTAAGGTGGAAGGCAGTGGCATGGATGGTTGAGGCAGCAGGCAAATGATCAGCACAGACATTGAAAACGGGGCAATGGGCTAATATTTTAGAGACGTGTGAAAATGTTGGAAGCTGTCCATGATGCATAGGCCTGGGTGGGAGGGACATTAGGGATAATGAAAACTGGTATCCTTTGCTAACTCCCCCTCTGCTGCATACCTGACATCTTTTTTGGCGTCTTCAGCCTGCTTCTGTTTGTGGAATGCGCTCAGGGAAATGGTGCTCGGGAGGCGGTTAAAATCCAGTAATACGCTGTCACACTCAGCTTTGCACATGCTGAGTTGCTCTCTATTTTTAGGTACTGTGCCGAATTTGTAGAAGCTGATCTGCTGACAGCCTAAAGATTTAATGCTGCTCCGGACTTTGGGCCTCAGCAAAACGTCAGCATCCAGCAAGAAGAAACAGAAACAATGCTGTAGGCAAATTACAGCACACACTAATTTTTGTTGCATAATTAATGTGGTATGCATTTTCTTGTTAAAGAACATTATATTTTTATCAATTTTTTATAGGTAAAGTTTAATATGTGTCTCACGATCATATACCTTATAGGTGTCTCTTCTCCAGGGAGAAAGTTTGTAGTCGTTCCTCGTAAGTGAGATCCTCCAGCCCCCTTATTTGCTTTGTTGCCCTTCTGTGTACTCTCCAGTTCCAGCACATCCTTCCTGAGGACTGGTGACCTGAACTGGACAGCATACTCACGATGTGGGCGAACCAGTGTTTTGTTAAGTGGTAGAATGATAGTCTTATCTCTTCAGTAAATACCCTTTTTAATGAATGCTAATAGTGAAATGAAAGCTTTGCTTGCTGCTGCTTGGCATTTCATGCCTGTGATCCACTAGGACCCTCAGATCTTTTTAATATTCTGGATTTCCCCAGAGGTTCTCCCCCTAGTGAGTAACTTGCATTCATATATTAAACCCTCAAGTGCATTACCTTACATTTTTCAAAATTAAACCTCAATTGTTATGTAGTCACTCATTATTTCATTGAGGTCTTGTAAAGTTTTGACATCCTGCTGTGAAGTTATCTCCCTGCTTAGCTTTGTATCATCAGCAAACACTGAACTTGAACTATTTATTCCAGCCTTTATATAATTTATGACTTAAACAGAATTGGTCCCAGAACAGTTCTTTGGTGTACCCCACTTACAACTCCAGACCATTCTAAGTATACACTATTTTTCACAACTCTTTGGACATGCCCCTGTAACTAGTTTTATATCCAGGTACACACCCTAAGGTCCATGCCAACAAACCTCAGTTTATACATTAAAGAGTTTATGGGGAGCTGTGGTGAATGCTTTGGCAAAATCCAGATACAGAAAGTCCACAGGCCTTCCTTTATCTAGATGGCAGCTCACTTCTTTGTAGAATGTTAACAGATTGGTCGAACAAGAACAATCTTTCAAAAATCCATGCTGAGTACTACTAAATGTACTGTTTTTATAAGCAAATTCTTTGATATAGTCCCTTATCTCCTCCAATAATTGACATACTGTACTATTGATGTTAGACTGACTGACCTGTAAAATATATCTTGGCCCTTTTTTTAAAATATTTGCACCACAATGGCTTTTCTCCAATCAGCTGGTACCATTCCTGTCAGTAAGCTAAGGAATAATGGTCTGGCTATAACCTGGCTAAGTTCTTTTGAGGGCTCTTGGGTGTAAGCCATCTGGTCTTAGTGAATTATTTACATTGGAACTTCACTTTCATTGACAATAACACTGAAACATAATATCTCCTAAAATCCAGCATATTTAGTTCCGCTCTTAGTTTATTATTGCTCAGAATATTTAACTTTTTTTTTTTTTTTTAACAAAAAAGACCTTGGTAGTTGTATTGGGAGCAAGACTTATACAAGACTTTTGGTACTATGATCATCTTTATCATATTTATACGGCCTATCCAGGACACCCTACCCCCTGAAATTCTCCTCAGTTCATCCTTTATTTCATTTATTAGTGGGCTATAATTTGCCTGATATAGATTTTTTTTTAAAGAGGGGGGTAATTTTATTCCCAAATTATTTTAGTTTTTTCTCTTAACCAACCTAATCACAAAGGAAACACAAATCAACAGTGATATCTTTTTCCTCTCAAGATGCAAAAAGAGGAATCTCATACCACAAGGCCTCCGGATTAAAAATCCTTGCGTAAATACAATCAACTCTTCTTATGCAGAAGAACTTTGCAGACGCACCAGCGAGAGATTAAGGAATAACCTCATTCACAAACTGTATGGAAAAAGGGTAACGATCAGGACACAAAAGCAGTCATTGTTTGAAACCCTAACATCAAGACAAAAACAAAAACTTGCAATGAATGGAAGCGAAAACGTCAGAAGCTACACCAAAAGCAGACTTTTTGGATACAACCTAAACATAAAAGCAACCCAACATCTATACCTCCTACTATCAGTGACCTGGAATCCAATCCAGAGTCCCAAGGTATCCCTTGTATAAGTGCTGACCTGACTGAAAATGTGGATATAACAGAGGAACTTGGAATCAACTTGTCAAATCATAAACTTTCTGAACAGAATTAACCATCCTCTCCAAAGGCCTTACATTCTGCCCAACCACCAAATTTTATCATTTACAAGTATTGTCAAATATGGAGGATTTCTTCAGGAGACTATGGCTCAAAGAATATTTCCACAGTAATGAAAGGAATCCTAGGACAATGGAGTGCTACACAAAGAAAAACAACTGCTTCACACCCCCACAAGGATGCAACCCCAAACTGGACACCTATAATGATAGCTTCAGACTGCGAGCTACATCCCTGATATCCACCCAGCAAAAGAAAATTCTGTACAATCTTTCACCACTAGAGCGAAGGGCTATACACGATTTGTGCAATAATCAGGCCATCACCATCAAACCAGCGGATAAAGAGGGAGCAGTTGTTGTGATGGATACAAACAAATACATACAAGAAGTCCAGAGGCAGCTGGAAAATGCCATCTACTATAAAATAAACTGGATTATGATCCGACCCAGGACTTTACAAAGCAATTAAAAGGTCTCATTAAAACACTTCCAGCCCACCTACATTCAGAACTTATAAATGCGATTCCTGATCATCCAGAAATTGGGGACTTCTACATGCTACCCAAAGTCCACAAGCCAGGAAATCCAGGCAGACCCATCATAACCGGTATGAACACACTCACTGACCAAATCTCAGGCTTTGTAGAAAAAATGATAAAACCGTTAGTCAAGAATACTGCTAGTTTCCTGCAAGACACAACTGACTTTCTGAACAAGATCAACAACATACAGCAATTACCATCTAAATACTCTTCTAGTCACTATGGATGTAGTATCCCTGTATAGTAATATCCCTCACAAGGATGGATTAGCTGCATGTCACAGATCCTTATCATCCTCACCAAACCACAAATACACTGCTGAGGATGTTACACAGCTCATTAAATTCATACCTACACACAACTACTTTGCCTTCAATGAAGACCTCTACCTTCAATGTATAGGTGCTGCGATGGGAATTAAAATGGCACCCCAAGATGCCAATTTATTTATGGCTGACCTGGAGGAAAAATTCTTGATCAGCATGGAACAAAAACCATACAGATACTATCGCTATATTGATGATATTTTCATCATATGGACAGAAGGTGAAGAACACCTAAAACAATTTTACTCATTGATCAACACTTTTCATCCATCAATCAAACTAAAAATGGAATACTCTCACACACATCAACTTCCTAGACACCACAGTATACATCAGGGATGATACGCTTCACACCTCAATATACAGGAAACCCACTGACAGATGCAACTACCTCCACAGTTCTAGCTTCCAACCCCAACACACAAAACGTGCAATCATACACAGTCAGGCCATTAGATACCACCGAATATGTTCTGACCCAAGAGACAGAGATACACATCTTGGGACACTAGCAGACTCCTTCCATAAGAAAGGTTACAAGGACAACACTATCAACACCAGCATAAACACCAGCCTCGAGAACCCAAAGAGAAAATCCGCTTCAGTACAAAGAAAAAAACAAACAACCGTGTACCTCTAGTAACCACCTACAACCCAGCACTAGAAGGAATAAGAAAAATAATCTTAATAAGATTTACAACCCATCATAACAGAGGATGGAACTCTGAAAGAAATATTCCAGCAACCCCCAATACTGGCCTTCAGACAACCCCCCAACCTTTGGAAATAAACTAATCAGTAGGAAACTTCTTTCTGATTATGATGTCACAAATAATGGAAGCAAACCCTGCAAACTGTGTAACCAAATCAATCCATCAAAAAGTGTCAGACACTCAAAAGGGATCTTCAATATCTCTGGATCATACAGCTGCACCTCCAGTAATGTTGTGTACCTTATCCAGTGCAGAAAGTGTAGCAAAGGATCTTATGTTGGCGAAACAGGACAGAAGTTGCAAACAAGGATGAATCTGCACAGACATACCATCAAGGAACATAAAGAAGATGACCTCTGGGACACCATTTCGCACAACCAGACCACATTATGGAAGACCTCAATGTTTTAGTTCCTAAAGGAAATTTCAGATCCATTCAGGAAAGAAACTTTTGAACTAAGAATGACAATTCTATTTGACACAAGAGATAACGGCCTTAATTTGGACATGGGATTCCTCAATCATTATCCAACATTTTTATGACTCCCTCTGTGAGTGTTGTTCTCCCCCCCTTTCCAGTCTTTGCTTTTGCTTTGCTGTGTCTTACCTCTAGGCTAGCCTTAGGCTTGTGTTTCTTTCTGTTTTTTTTTTTTTTTTATTTCTCAATCCCCATATATCTTCTAAAATTCTGCTAAAACATTGTAAGAGTACTGGTTGGACACTCCCCGAAAGCTTGTCCCCAAAATTGTATTTTAGTGCAAATAAAAAAGTATCATGGACAGTACTGAATTGTTTCTGTTCTCTGCACATGAAAGGGAACACTCTTTGAAGAATGAGTTTCTCCTTTTTTGAGACATTAATATTTAGTATTTCTGATTTTGATGGATTGATTTTCAAATTAGATAACTCTCCATTCTTTTAATATTTTCATTAAATTAAGTAATGTTGGTGTAGAGTTTGTTATATAAAACATGTCATCTGCATAGGCTGCAACTTTGTTCCACATCTCCTATACATCTCCTTCCACATCTCCTATTCCTCTAACATCTACACTGACAGCCATTAACATTCACAGCAGCTGATGGGCCTCTATATAATTCTTTAATCCAGTTTAACATTCTGGTCCCAATTTCCAGGGTCTCCAGTGTCTCTATCATAAATCCCCAGTCAACTCTATCAAAGGCCTTTTTCGGCATAAATCGATAGAATGACCCCAGGGACCTTACCTTCTTTGCTTTTTTGCAGAAGGAGCAATGATCTTAATCCATTATCCCTTCCTTCTCTACCCGGAATAAATCCTACTTGATCTAAGTGTATCCGATCCGGCATCAGTTCATCCAGCCTAGTTGCTAATACCTAACAAAGCTATAGGTCTATAACTGGTACACTGAGATCCATCTTTCCCCTTTTTTTGATATAACTGTGATATATGCTTTTAATAACTCCTCCCTCATCTTTGTTTCATTTCCCAATGCATTCATATATGTAAACATTTTGGTAACTAGTTGCTCCCTAAATTTCCTGTAATAGCTCATTGTAAAGCCATCTGGCCCTGGGCTCTTGCCAGCTGCGGTTACCTTTAATGCTAAGCTTATTTCCTCTTGTGAGATTAAACTTTCTAAAGTTGTTAGTTCATCCAATTTGGGTAAACCAGCATAATCTAAATATTTCTGCCTTTTCCTCTTTCTTTCTTCCTCTTTTTCTTTTTGGTTCTTATGTTTTGCTCCATATAGGCTACTGTAATATTTCTGGAATGCTTCAGCGATGTCAGTGGTTGAGCAAACCATCTCTCCTTTTTCGTCTTTTAATTTTTTCAATAAAATTCTTTTTGTTTTTTTCTTCTCCCTTAACTTCCTCATTAAATATTTCCTTGGTTTGTTCCCCCACCGATATGTCTTTTGAGATCTCATTGAAAATCTTCCTATATTCTTGTTCAATAAGGTCTTTTAACTCATCTTTCTTAGTTATTTCATGCTGTACATCTATATCTATTTTCTTTTTTATGCAATTGTTCCGTCTTATATAATTCTTCCGTTATTGTCCTAATTTTCTTCCCTCCTTTTTTTTTTTTTTTTCCCCCCGCCCCGATTGATATAAAAAATTCCCCTAATGTAGGCCTCATGTGCTTCCCACACTAAAATATTTTTCAGTTTCCTCTTTTAATCTTTTTCAGTTTCCTGATCTTGTAAGAATGTCTTATTTAATCGCCATATATTCATTTTTTTCTGCTCGCTTCCAATCCGTAGTCTCACTGTGACAGGGACATGGGCTGACAAAGACATCACTTCTATACTAGCTTTCTCCAGAGACTATAGAGACTACTGTGTTCAATCACTATATAATCCAATCACGAATACATCTTATGTGCCGAGGAGAAGGTATAGTCCTTTTCTCTAAGGTGTTTCACTCTCCAAGCATCTATCAGTTGACTTTGATGCAAAAGCTTTTTGAAATACTTTAGATTCCTGCCCCTCCTCCTTGGACACCTGATGTCGCATCCATCTCTGGGTCCATGCAAAAATTGAAGTCTCCTGCCACAATCAGACATCCCTTCAAGTCTACAAGTCTATAAGTTTTCTTAATATCCCTTCCAGGTATACCATTGGATTTTTATTAGGACAGTAAATATTTGCCAAAGTACACTCCATACCCTGCAGGCTTCCTCTCAGAAATAAAAAAAAACAACCTACAGGGTCCACCAAACGTTCTTCAACCATAAATCTTATATTCCTCCCAAACATGATTGCTACTCCTTTTGCCCGTCTTATTGGTGAATCCACATAATACCAGGTTAGGAAATATTTAGAGTTTAGTTTCACATTTGTATCTTGGGTTATAGATGTCTCTTGAAGAAACACCACTTCTATAGAGCATTAATACATTTCTCTTCAGATCTTATACCTTTTTGTTGGGGTGTTCAAATCGTTTACATTATATGTCATAAGATTGATCCTATATTCTTTCCTCTTTATCAATTCTCACCTCTGTACCCTTTTTATTGGGTTTACCTGTATCTTTTTATTCTTTCCCCCCCTCCGCCCATTCCCCCTTCCTTCTCCCCCTCCCCCTTCCTCCTCCCCCTCCCCCCTTCTTCCTCCCCTTCCCCCCCCCCAACATTTCCCTCTTTAAAACCCAACTGGCCTACTTTTTGCCTTGGAACTGGTTATGGTTTATTATCACCTTCAGTTTCTATCCCGGGATGGGTCTCCAAACACGCACGCCCAATCAGACCCTGGTAGCACATCCTGGGTCAAAAATTTGGCAGCGTGTTTGGTCTTTTGACAACCCACTGTACAAAAAAAAAAAAAAACCCACATCTACCCTCAACCCTGCGCCCCGTCCTAGATTTTTTTTTTTCACTGTTTGAGGGGGTGGATGACAGAAATCTCGCAGAGAGAGGGAAAAAAAAAGGAAAGGAGGAGATGGAGAGAAACGCATGTTCGAAAATTCAGCTCCATGCTCCCTTCTCTCCCCTTACCTCTCTGTGCTCCAAAGCCACCTCCCCCACATCATTTTTCTATTACTATCTCTTTTTAGGTACTCGTTGCCATTTCTCTTTTCCTAGAACTACATTCTCCTTCAACCCCTCTGATCACCCTTTAATGTCTACTAACTGTAGTTCTAGTCTTTCACAAAAGTCTCTCATATCTTCTGGGAATCTCAGTATTGCCGATTTGCCATCCTTCCACCCGATCAAGCATGCAGGGAAACCCCAACTATAACGGGCTTGTTTCTCTTTCATCTGGTTCAATAGTTGTTTTAGGAGTCTTCTTCTTGCAAGTGTCTCTGGGGCAATATCTGCAAAAACTTGTAGCTTTATTTCTCCGAATTTTACACAGCTTCTTCCAGATGTTTTCTCTATCTTTGTAATGATGGAAACGCACTATCACATCTCTTGGGGTTTTTGATGTTACTCTTTGGGACCTCCTTATCATATGCACTCTGTTTCCTTTTAGCTGTTCAGTCTCTGCTCTCCCTATTATTGGATTAAATAAATTCCTCATCTTTTCTGGTAGATCTTCTCCTTGAGAAACCTCTAGTGAACCCCGAATCCTCAGATTGTTTCCCCTCTCTTGACTTTCCTGATCCTCCAATTTATATGAGAGCACTCCCTGTTCTCTTCTCATTTCTTCCATTTGCCCTTTTAATTTACTAATTATTTGATCTTGTTTCTCCAAATTTCTTTGTTCTACTCTTGACAAAATTTGTCCTATATCCTTATGTAATACCGCCATGTCGCTGTTTATGGAACTTTCCAATTTTGCAAACATCTCTGCAATTTTTAATTTTGTGGGCATTTGCTGCTTTTTCGATCTTTTTCCTATTTAAATTTCTGCGTCTGTGACTTCTGGGTCTTATCCATTGCTCTGAAAGATAATCTTGTTTGATCTTCAATGCCGCTTACTTCTCCTTGTCCCTCAGGGACTAAGTCCTCTGGGCTTTTCTCCTGTAAAGGCATGTACCTCTTTATTGTGCTTGTATTTAGGCTCGGTTGGGGAGTTTTTGTACCTCCTCCTTTAGCTGATCTGCTCTTCATCTTTTCAATGCTATTCTGTATCTTCTGGCGGAATTATATTATCAGAAAAATTAATCCAGCTTTTCCTGGGTCCCTTTTTGTTAATTTTCTGAGAGTTATAGTCCATCTGCTACTTGCTTGGCGACCCCTTAACCAATAAATACTTTTCACCAACCTCTGAGACCTATTATTCTTTTCACCAACCTCTGAGACCTTCTATTGTTTCAGTAACGTTAGACACAGTCTTAACTACACGGGATTTACCGCCTCCCAGGGCAACTCACCCTCTCCGCCTTCAAGCTGCTTCCTCCAACTTCACCTCTGGCACCAGGGTACTGGGCTTTGATCTTCCAGGGTCTCCAGAGGTGCCTCTGGTGTCGGGGTCACCCTCCACAGGATCATACATTGTCCTCCGGTTACTCCAAGCTCTGAGACTCCCCTCCTCCAACACACAACTGGTCGTGTGGTCACTCCCGGTGTCTCACACTCCTTCGCTGGACCTTTCCTCCCCCTCAGCTGCATAGCGGCTCACTGGTCTCCCTCTGCTCCAGGACCTTGGCCCCCAGGGATGCTCCGGGCCAGGCGCACAAAGCCTCTCTGGACAGGAATCCCCTTGGACGTTTGCAGGGTGAGTTGGTAGGTGCTTATCTTACTGGCATTGTACAGCGGGTGTCAGGAGCTCCTTGCACCTACCACCTCTGAGCGCCATGTTTGCACCATGCCCCCTCTGCTCTCCTCTCTTTGTCATTTGTAACCATCTTTCCCCGATAATCCTTTATTGGGCCAATATGCTCTGATCTTACTATTGATATATTTTAAAATGTTTTGGGGATTTTTTTTTCTCACCTCTGCTATGCATCTCTCTTGGTTATTTGCCCTGATAGCACTCTTACATTTGTGATTGTATTACTTTTAGTGTAGGAATGCCAACGATGACCCATCAACCTTATATTTTTTTAAAGAACATTTTTGTTTTTTATATGCCTTTTTACAGTAAAGTTTAGCCACCCAGGTTTAACCTTGGCTCTTTTACATTTAGAGTACACTGGCTAATGCCATTATTTTTTATTAATCTTAAAGCATGCCCAATTTCCTCAGTGTTCAATGTTTCTGGAATTTGATCCCATTTAATATCATGTAGTATGCAGCACAATTTAGCAAAGTTGGATCTTTTGAAACGAAGTGTCCTCACCCTCTTTCTCCTTTTCCTATGATTTACACTGAATGTAATTACTCTGTGATTTCTGTTTCCGAAGTTATCCCTTAATTCCACATCTGTGATTAGATCTGTGCTGTTTTTAATTAATTGATCTAGCAGACCATTTTTTGTAGTTTGGGTATCCACCAATTGACACATGAAGTTTTCCTGCAAGATATTTAGGAAATGGTGAGCATTAAATGAATGAGCAGTTCTGTATGCCCAGTCAACATCTGGATAATTGAAGTCCCCCCATTATAATGACATTGCCCTGCCTTGCTGCCATTCTTAACTGTGACAGTAGGTCAGACTCCTCCTCATCCTTAAGGTTAGGGAGCTTGTAACACATGCCCAATACTGTATGTTTTGTATTTTTGCTTCCCTTTGATGTTCCAGCCTCACGGATTCCAGCTTCTCCCTTGGCCCATTAGCAGTGTTGTCCCATGTGTTCGCTGGCAAGTCATTCTTTAGATACATGCACACCCCACCCCCTCTTCTTCTTTCCCTGTCAGTTTGATAAAGGAGTACCCCTGGACAGTCACAAGCCAGTCATGTGAGCTGTCAAACCAAGGTTCTTATATTTCCATGAAATTGAAATCCTTCTCGTGCATCAGTAGCTCTATTGCTTCCATTTTGTTAGCTAGACTTCTAGCATTTGTGCACATACCTCTTAGTTTTGTATGGGTGCATATTATTTTCTCTTTTGTTCTGAGCTTGCAGTTGGGTTCTGCCAACCTATAAAGCTTGAATTTTGGTACTCTAGTTGCACGACTGATGTCACCCATTGTGGCAACCACTGACCTTTGCTCACTTCTGGCTATAGTTTCTTCTTATTCCCCCCCCCCCCCCCCCCACCACCACCACCACTACCTAGTTTCTTCCATCTTTTTTGCCATCACCTCTCCCAAAAGAGCGCCACCTTCCCCATTTCGGTGCATTCTTCTGTCCCTGCTGTAGAGACGGTAACGGACCGAAAAGTCAGCCCAGTTCTCCATTAAACCAAACCCCTCCTTCCTGCACCAGTTCCTCTGCCACTTGTTACGTTCCTTAAGTTCCTACTGCCTCTATGGTCTTTCTTGAGATGCAGGCGGTATTTCTGAAAGTACTGCCTTAGAGGTCCTTTTCTTCAATATAGCCCCTAGGTCCCTGAAATAGTTTTGTAGGACTCTCCATCTTCCGCTTACTTTTTTATTTCAATAGGTTGTTATTAAACATTTGTAAAATAGAACAATAACAAGCGTACAAAAATCAAGTATCTGATGGCAATTATTCAGATACACAGTAACTTTAGACTCAGTATTTGGTCATTATAAAAGATATTTATAGTATGGGTGATTCCATAAGTGAGGGGACTTCTTTATGGGGAAGAGTGCTCTCCCTCCCAAATAATGGGAGGGGGTTAGTTCCGAATATTAAATTTATATGGGTAGGAAATGGACAAATTGTTCGGTTAAGGATATATAAACTCAATGGTCAAAGATAGGAGGAATACCATTCATGCCAGGGGTGCCGTAGTTTAGACACGTGGTTATAGGCCATTATAAGTTCATAAGAACAGTGGAGTTGGGTTAGATCTATTACTTCCAAAAGTGTTGGGGGGATGGGGTTTTTCCATTTTTTTTTTTGTGATATTTAGTCTTGCTGCCAAAAGGATATTTAAGATTGTATGTTGTGACTTAGGAGGGTAAGATCAGTATCAAGAGATGGTAGTGTTAGGCAAAGAGTAGAGGGTATTGATGTGTGGCAACCTCAGATATTAAGTTAAATATGGATGACCAGTATGATGTCAGTTTATTGCATCCCCAAAATATCTGCTTTTTGGCAACAGTTTCTCCAGCAGTGATTAGCCAGAGATGCACTTAAGCAAACAATTCTGTCTGGAGTCATATACCAACGTTGGGCTATTTTAACAGAAAGTTCCCATAATATGCAACAGCAAGTCACATTATATGTGGATTTACTAGCCTTAATCCATTGAACATCAGTGTAGGTTTTGCCTAGATCAACGTCCCAATCTTGAAGGAAAACGGTTTTGTGAAAGTTGCATTTTTTGTTAGTGTAAAAGGTTGTGATGCCTTTTTGACGTGATGTAGGCTCTTTGAGGAAGGCCCTTGGGAGGTTGAGGAATTTTACATGGCCAATCTGATAGAATTGACAAATAGTGGGTTGTACGTACTGTATATAGTAGAATGTGTCTTGGTTTGTTAATAGGAATTGCTTTTGGAGGGACTTGAAGGATTTAGGGATATTTTCGAAAAGGTCATTGATGTAAGATATACCTTTGGAAATCCAATTGGAGTAGGATATATTGTCTACAAATTGATATAGATGATGCTTGGCTCAAGCTCCAAGCACTATAATTAGGAGTGCAGGGGGAAGAGCAAGTGTCAACTAAACTATTCTCAGCTCTTACACAGCAGAGCACACCACAACTTGCAGCCCTGTGTCTCTTTTGCTCTATCCATCTACACTGGCAGAAAGAATTAGCCCACAACTAACCGCAGCTATTCTGGGGAGGAAGACTAGAACAGTAGTTGGTGTGTGTTGTTGTGGACTTGTGTTTTTATAAACAATGTCACACATTGCACATTGTCATTCCAAACACCAGACACCAACAGTCACTACTCTAGTCACTGTCCCCAGAATATCTGGTGGGTGGGTCTGGGCTCAGTCTTCCTCCAGTGTGAAAGGCAGAGAAATAGAGCAGAAGAGGTGCAGGGCTTGAAGACTAGTTGGCAGAGCTGCAGAATGAAGAGGGTGAGGTAGATTGACTGCTGTGCTGTAGATCCTCTATGGAAATACCCATCAATTGGGCTTCAGCCTGGTGTGGAGCTACAGCACAAACAGAAAAAGACATGTCCTTTGCAAGCTTCTGCACTGTTTTAAACAGGATCATGTTCTGTGTGCCATGGGGGTTTCAAGAAGGATGATCAACCTCTGGTGTTAATTCTTTAAAGTTTCCCCTGTTTTCTTCCCTGGAAAACTTTACTGATATATTGATTAAAATGCATAGTTTATGCTGCATCCAGCAGCTCCCAGGTAAGTATAATTTAAAAAAAAATAAAAATCCCCAATTTTTTTTTTTTTTAAGTAACTATACAATCATCCAAATTGCAGTGCAATGTGGTTAGCCACCAAAGAAATTAACCGTATTTTCCGGCGTATAAGGCGACTGGGTGTATAAGACGACCCCCTAATTTTCCAGTTAAAACATAGGTTTTGGGCTATACTCGCCGTATAAGACTACCCCCCTTCCAAGGCAACACCTTTTTAAAAAATCAGATTTTTTTCATTGAAATGGTTTAATGGTACTTAAAATCCTTCAAAATCCTCATGTTCATCCTCTGACATCATAAGTTCATGAATGATATCTTGTGATACATTTGTAAGACCGTCATCATATGGATCAAATTCCAAATCAGATGGTTACCGCTGAATGTGCGGTAATACGGTAGCTTCGGCTACATACAGTATATATACAGCCCGCTGGATGTGCAGTGTTGTACATACAGTATACCGCACTGAGCCAAGCTGGCTCAAAACAAATGTCCCTATGACAGACAGATTAATCTGTCAGCCCGCTGGATGTGTGGTATATACAGTATACTGAATATATACCACTGTGGTATATATAGTATACTGAGCCAAGCTGTTTCAAAACGTACCGGTACATCCCTACAGTAATCAGACCGCTGGATGTGTGTATGTACAGTAGCTTAGGCTACATACAGTATACGCTGGGCCAATCACGGCGAGCAATGTTTTCTACTAATGAATACAAAGCCTGCTCAGATTGGCTGAGGTTGTGCCATCATCAGCCCACCTCTCTGACTCGGCCATACCGAGCAGGCTTTGTATTCATTAGTAGAATACATCACTCGTCGTGATTGGCCCAGTGTATACTGTATGTAGCCGCAGCTACTGTACATACACGCATCCAGCGGGCTGATTACAGTAGGGATGTACCGGTACATTTTGAAACAGCTTGGCTCAGCGCAATATACTGTATATACCGCACATCCAGCGGGCTGACAGATTAATCTGTCATAGGGACATTTGTTTTGAGCCAGCTTGGCTCAGCACGGTATACTGTATGTACAGTATTACCACACATCCAGCCAGCTTGACCCAAACTAACTCAAGGTTCACATTTTATACCCCGCGTATAAGATGACCCCCAATTTTTGGGGTATATTTTTAAGTATAAAAAGTAGTCTTATACGCCAGAAAATACTGTAAGTATATTTTGGAGTCAATTCATAATAGAATTCATAATAGTACCTTTATCACATTCCAAAATCAAAAAGAAGAAACACGACTTACACATTGAATTTTTCAAATACCTTTTTTTGTGATCTATAATAACGGCCCAGTCATGTTTGCTACTCCATCTCTCTTGAAGAATTACAGGACTCAGTGCAACATAAGATGACTACATATTTGTCATTTTTTTACAATTCCTTTAGGCTCCAACAATTCAATCATTCCTATGGGCCAAATACAAGAAATGTGGAACATTTTAAATTTAGTTGAAAACTGATTTACTGACAATCTGCAATGTGGACTAACCGATTTAATTAAATTTGTCCATGGTTTATACTACATACCAGAGAGACTCCATAAAGTGGACCTTTAAATATGCAAACAGCCTTTGATGCCACAATATTCGTGCTATTTCATGTTTTGGAATTGCACTCAAAATCTTTCATTAGGAATACTGTTTACTGTAGCCATGATATTACCTTTCATTCATTTGGTAAATTATGCTTTACCAAAATACAAGATAAAATGGGTTGTTGTATATAATACTTACCACAAATGAGCATGGTCTTTCTGCACATTCTTAACAAGGTTGGTAATTGTATACTTTGGATATGGCAGCTGTTTTGTTTAAAAACATTTTTTCTTCTCTCCAGAACAAAAGGCTGGGAGCTTTGAATAAGTTCAAGGCAAAATCTCGCTCAGTTCTCCTTGCCACTGATGTTGCAAGTCGTGGACTTGATATTCCACATGTGGATGTTGTGATAAATTTTGACATTCCGACACACTCTAAGGTGAGTTTAAAGCTCAGGCAATCTAGCCGACCTTGCGGTAAGTGATTCCATCAAGGCAAGAACAATTACGTATAAGTGGCTATTTTCATTGTAATGGTATTTTGAATTGTGTATGCAGAATAGGATTCTATAATCCTAGCAAGTGACCTGTTATTTATTCGTCAAATAATATTGACATGTTTTGGATGTGTCAGACTTAAAGTGGTTGTAAACCTTTACACATACCCAGTGAAATGTCAGATGATACACAGAGATGAAACGAATTCACCTACATAGGTTATGTCTGTTTATAGTCTTCTCTTCAGCCATTCAGAGTGCAGAATGTTTACAGCTTGTCTGAACTTTTCAGAAAGCAGGGAGCAGACAGCTGTTCTGTCATTAGACCTTCTGCAGAGTGAGGAGGGCTGAGAGTTATTTGCGGTGTAAGGTGCCTGCACTCCTTTGAGTAAGGGATTTTTTTGTTCCAAATCTTGTGTAGAAAAGAATAGCTGAATCTTGGCTTAGCAAAAAGTTGAAACCTATTTAGGGCACTGAGGTGTTCTGCGTTTTGAGGAGGTAGAAGCCCCTGAAGGAAGAGATTTTGGAACTTTCTGCTGTGGAAAAAGGACCTTTCCACTAGTGACATCTATGATGAATTTGTCAATGCCTACCTCATTAGTGCTTTTTGCCCTTTTTCAGTAGGAAACCTTTCCAGTTTGTTGCTCTGCCATTAAACCCTCTTCTGTGCACCCAGAGTATTCACAAAGATACTTGCACCACTACGTACCCTTTTAAGAACTCAGGACATTCAAGTAACTGGGTTCCAAGATGACCACCTTCTGAAGGACTCTCCTCCCTTCCAAATATCTGCCATCAGTCCACAGCATTATTCAAGATACTTCAGGCTTTTGGTTTTATCAGCTTTCAAAAATCTATTCTCCAAACTTTCCTTCACCTCAAGTACTTGGGTCTTGTGGACACAGCCCAAGCAAAAGTCTTTACTTCCAGAAAACCCATCACTCTCAGATCTCATGCTCAGATATTAAGACCAAGGAGACATCCCTCTGTGAGATTCTCCATGAGAGTTCTGGCCTTTTTTGGAGGCTGTCCCCTTCTCTCAGTTCCACTAAAGGCCTCTTTAGCACAACATCCTGATGGCTTGGAACATACACGCTCTCTCCCTTGCCACCCCTATGCTTCTCTCCAGGGAAAGGAACCTCTCTAGCTTGGTGGATTTCCAATCCAGCATTCACAATGAAAGTAAATCTGCTTCACCTATGGATAGTAATAACAGTTTCCAGTATCTTAGGCTGGGGAGAAGTGTTCCAGTCTCTCACATTTCAAGGAATATGGTCACTAAAGGAAGCCAAGCTCCCTATCAACATCCCGAGAAAGCAGTGAAAGGGGGGAGTGGGGGGGATGTCCCTTCCCACTGCTTGCAAAAGCAATCCAGTGGCTAATTATCTGCTACAAATGCTTTTACATGAAAGCTGACCGCCAGCTGAAAAAAAACAATACCAGGATGATGCCTGTAACTGCAGGCATCATCCTGATATAACCACACAAGAATAGACCACATCTTCATGACCGCTAGCTCCTCCCCCCGGCTCTTAGCTTCTGATATCATCCCCATTCCCTGGTCAGACCATAGCGTTGCACTCACTTCCATCGCCTCTTTGGCACCATCCCATCCTGATTCCTCTTGGATCATCAACCATAACCTGTTAGCAAATCCGACACATTGTTCAGATATCGAAGCCGCTCTTAAAGATTATCTAGCTCTAAACAAGACCCCAGATATTTTCCCTCTCCTACTTTGGGAAGCTCATAAACCAGTTCTACGCTGGTACTGCATTAGCAAAGCGTCTTTTTTTTAACCATCTCCCGCTCGCCCGCCATATAGTAATATGACGGGCGCAAGGTGGTTCTCTCTTTTTGGGAGGACGTCATATGACATCCTCCCAGTCTCACTGTGCATGCATGGCTCAGGGAGCGCACAGCGCGCCTATCGGCGATGCACTGTGTCCCTCGGACACAGCGGATCACCGATCATGGAAAGAGCCGAAGATGTCGGCTCAGTCATGTAATCAGCTGTGTCCAATCACAGCTGATCACATGTAAACAGGGAAATACCGGTTATCGGCATTTCTCTCCTCTTGAGCTGTCACATTGACAGCTCGAGAGGAGAGGAGAGCCGGTAATCGGCTTTCCGCGGAGGGGACATGTACACTAATCATCAGGGCACTGATGATCGGTGTGCCCTGATGATCAGTGTAGCCCCAGCAGTGCCACCTGTCAGTATCCATCAGTGCCTTATGTCAGTGCTCATCAGTGCCTCATGCCAGTGCCTATCAGTGCCACATATCAGTGCCCATCTGAGCTGCCTTTCAGTGCCACCTGTTAGTGCTGCCAGTCAGTGCCACCTATCAGTGCCGCCTATCAGTGCCATGTATTAGTGCTGCCTTTCAGTGCCCATCAGTGATGCCTGTCAATGCCCATTAGTGTCACCTACCAGTGCCTCCTCATCAGTGCCACCTATCAGTGTCCATCAGTGCAGCCTCATTAGCGCACATCAGTGAAGGAGAAAAATCACTTATTTACAAAATTTTATAACAAAAACTAAGAAAAAACATTTTTTTTTCAAAATTTTCAGTGGTTTTTGGTTTAAGAAAAAATAAAAAACCCAGAGGTGATTAAATGCCACCAAAATAAAGCTCTGTCACAAAAAAATGATAAAAATTGCATATGGGTACAGTGTTGCATGACCGCTCAATTGTCATTCAAAGTGTGACAGCGCTGAAAGCTGGAAATTGGCAAGGGCAGGAAGGGGTATAAGTGCCCTGTAGGCTAGTGGTTAAACAAAGAGAAAAGACAACAATGCCACCTTTTTGAACAAACTTATAGCCAATCCCATCAAGCCTTCCAGGCGACCCCTTCCCCAGCCAACCGAGAAGCCCTAGATCGGTCTCAACTGGCCCTTGATCTTCTCACAGATCAAGCGGAGCTATCACTCCGTAGATCCCGACATAAATACTATACAAAAGCGAATAAACCGGGTACCTTTTTAGCTCTCTCGCTTCGCAGGCTTGATCAGATCACCAGACCTATCCTATTACGTACCTCATCTAGCAACCTCACTAGCAATCTGGAATGCATTTTACAAGTCTTCCACAAACATCTGTCACAACTCTACTCTTCCTCTACACCCTTTGACCCATCCCAGGCTGACACTTTTAGCATCCCTCTCCTTTCCGAAGTTATTGGCCCACCAGTTAACAGCTTTAGAACAGCCAATTACCCCAGCTGAAACCTTAAACGCTATTAAATACTTAAAACCCCGTAAGCGCCCAGGGCCAGATGGCTTTTCTGCCACCTATTACAAAAAATTCGCCCACCCCCTAACGCCAGTCCTTACTATTGCTTTCAATGCCATACTATCGGGCCATACCTTCAACCCAGAAACACTACAGGCCAACATCTCTATGATCCCAAAACCTAATTCTTATGACACACAGTGGTCCAATTACAGGCCAATCTCTCTTCTCAATATAGATATCAAACTGCTAGCAAAAATTCTTTCCATGCGCTTCAACTCGTGTATAGGATCCCTGATCCACAACGATCAAGTGGGCTTCATTCCAACTCGACAAGCTGGCGACATCAGACGCGCAACCCTTTTAGCACAGTTAGCTAGATCCCGCAATATTCCCGCCTGTTTCTTGTCCCTAGACATCCGTAAGGCATTTGACACAGTTTCGTGGCCCTATTTGCACTAAATCCTGCACCGATGGGGCTTTGGCCCTCACTTCCTATCCTGGATCTTTTCACTATACCGTGAGCCCTTAGCCACAATTAAATACCTAGGACATAGGTCTGCTCAATTTCCAATCTCCCGCGGCACCAGGCAGGGCTGCCCGTTATCCCCCTACTTTTCGCCTTGGCCATAGAACCATTGGCCCTTCTAGTTAGGGCTAATCCGGATGTCCGTGGCCTTGAGATTGGTGGCTCTCATCATAAATTGTCTTTTTGCGGATGATGTTCTACTCTCTCACTTCTCCTCTGATATCTTCTCCTCTCCTCTGGCTCCTTGAACAGTTTGGCTCACTTTCTGGCCTCCTAAATAATCCCCAGAAATCAGTAGCACTTAATATATCCCTACCCCCTAGAGATCTGGCCCATTTGAAACTGATCCTCCCGTTTTCCTGGTCACAGCACTCTATTCCTTTCCTTGGTATAAAACGGACTCCCAAATTATGAGATCTATACGCTGCCAACTATGCACCTATGTTAACCCATCTCACAGCCCTTATGACCAAATGGTCTTCTTTACCACTTGCTTGGCTGGGTAGGATAGCCGTCGTGAAGATGTCAATTCTTCCCAAAATTGTATATCTAATAATATCTATTTAGAATTCTTCCAACCTCGGTAGCTAAACATTATCTTCGTGTCTTACAGCGCCGCATTTTTTCCTACATATGGGGCTCCGGTCGCCCCCGAATACCTCGCTCAACCCTGTATCGTCCCAAAACTTGCAGCGGTCTTGGTCTCCCCGATGTTAGTAAATACTATCAGGCGGCACACCTAGCACAGTTACCCAAGTACCACGTGACCCACGAAATCCCTCAATGGGTTGTCCTCGAATCTATAGATTGTGACCCCCTGTCCACCTTTTATGGTTAAGACCTGTAGACCGTCGCTCGCTAACAAACCCCATCACATCTCACTTTGTCACTCTGGGATAAACTGAAATCCCGGACCGACCATTTCCTGCTAAGGAATAAATTTAAATCTTTCGCCTCATTGCGCGAGACACATGGCCTTCCAGCTTCCGAAATATTCAGATACTTGCAATTGCAACACTTTTACGTTCCATACACTACAACAACCAGCCAGACCAACCTTATGTCTCCCTTTGAGCGGGCTTGTCACAAAGACCCCCATAGACGAGGCCTCATCTCATGCTTGTACTCCCTTCTAACAACCTCAGCCACCATGTCTTCTCCTTCATACACCCGTAAATGGGAGGCAGACCTTGGCCGACAATTGGGACAATATATGGTCTAATACCAAATCGTCCATACCATATTTAGTAGCTCTAGAAACCAATTATAAAGTCTTAACCCGCTAGTACTTGGTCCCAGCGAGAATTGCAAAGTACGCACCAAACTACTCCCCCCGCTTGCTTTCGAGGCTGTGTAGACCCAGGTACACATTGTTATTGTTACACATTGTAGGTACACATTGTTATCTTTGTTATTTTGTCAAGACTTAGCGCAAAAACGCTTCAGCCAGACCCCGTCACAGCTCTGCTCAATTTACGCCCCCCCCCCCCCCCCCCCCGGGTCACCAATTCACAATTCAAACTTATCCTGCAAGTTACCACAGCAGCCAAACAGGTCATAGACAAATCTTGGAAATGATTTTTATTCTTATACAGGATTTATATAGCGCCAACGGTTTGCTCAGCGCTTTACATTATTAGTGGGAGACAATACAGTAACAATACAGTTCAATACAAGAGGGATTTGAGGGCCCTGCTCCTTGGAGCTTACAATCTAGGAGGGAGGGGTTAATGGTACAATAGGTAATAACTGTTGGGAATGGAGTGGTTGGAAGAGTAGAGGATTCCAGTATTAGCAGAGGGCGGGATAGGCTTCCCTGAAGAGAGAGGTTTTCAGTGATCGCCTAAAGGTAAGTAGAGTAGGCGATAATCTGATAGATTGTGGTAGGGAGTTCCAGAGGATGGGGGACTCCCTGGAGAAGTCCTTGAGACTAGCATGGGAGGAGGAGATAAGGGAGCTAGAGAGTAGGAGGTCTTGCGAGGAGCAGAGAGTACGGTTTGGGTGATATTTAGAGACAAGATCGGTTGTGTAATTTGGGGCAGTGTTGTAGACAGCATTATATGTCATTGTTAGTGTTTTGAATTTTATCCGTTGGGCAACTGGAAGTCAGTGGAGGGATTGGCAGAGAAGGGTGGCAGATACAGAACGGTTAGTAAGGTGGATGAGTCTGGCAGCAGCATTCATGATAGACTAGAGTGGGGATAGCCTGCGATGAGGTAGGCCAATGAGGAGGGAGTTACAATAGTCGAGGCAAGGGAAATCTCTCTCCCTAAGTATCGTAGTTGTTAAAAATAGAGTTACACAGGCTATGATTCACGCTTAAGTGGAAGCTACAATTTTAGACACTATCCCTAAATTCTTGAGTGTTTGGAACCCATGGGTTGAGTGTTTTCTCCCGTCAAACTTCGACGACTCACTTCTTACTCCATGATAAACCTCCTTACTTTATGCTACCCTGGTACCATCTTATACCTGTGCCACACATTATTCCATCTCTTGTAACTATTTGTGAAGTCATTCTCTTCCCCCTCCCATTCTCACTTTCCTCCGGACCTTCCCTACTTGTTTCCCCTCCTCATCCTCCCCCTCCCCCCCCCCCTCCCCCTCCTGCTTTCCCTTTTTTCTTTTCCCCTATGACGCCTCTCCATATGCCATCCTGCATAATTTGAGGTCCACATGTTCCGATCCCCTTGTACAGCATTGGAGAGTATGTTTTTCCTTCTTTTCAAAATTCTGCTTGTAATTACGTACAATGTTTTTGTTCACCTTCTGCCATTTGTAACGCCAAACTGTTGTACCAGCATTTTCCTCCTCTCCCCTCCCTTGTATAGACATAAATACCGCGGATACTGTTGTCTATGACCTTATGTCTGCGAAATGTCTTTTACCTTTGTAGTTTCCGTTTGTTAAAATGACAATAAAATATTTGAACAAGGAGGCCAAACACATGAGACCAAAAACGAAGCAGTCTCGGGCATGACCACCAGATATGCAATACATCATCACGATGGCCACAACCCCGAAAGCATCAATTACTGCAGGCAGGGTTTGCCTGGGCCAAACGAGCCGAAACCCAATACCAACAAAACAATACTTTGTATGCCGCCTCCAGCGTGGTCATATTAAATGAACATTTAGCTATAAGAGACCAGGCCCTATTCCAGTCCTCCAGATCCACAATTACCCCCAAGTCGCGCTCCCACTGAACAACATATGAAAGAGAAGTATGCATCGTGCGCCTGTTCAAAGCTGCATAAAGAAGAGAAATAAGGCCCGGGGTGCCCGGACGCTGTTGGCAAAGTAGTTCAAAGGCAGATTTCTGGTACAGGACAGCAGAAGTGCTCCGCAATAATATCAACCAATGCCGCAATTGAAGGTAATGAAAAAATTCCGCCGGAGCATCCCGTGACTCCCGAAGAAAATTCCATGTAGGGAAGGGACGAGAAGTCAAAAAGTGTCACACCTGCGAAAAACCGTTGGCCATCCACCAAGGAAACGCCCTTGGTTGATCTAAACCCGGTGGGTGGTTAGTAATTGGAAGCAAAGGCAAGAAAGGTGACAGGCCACTGGAGTAACGTACCAAGTCCCACACTTGTAAGCCATGGAGCAAAATCGGACTCAGTGCTGTAGGGGGCAGGGGGAAGCTATAGAAGTGTCAATATCACAATAGGGGCACAATTAGGTAGTTCCAGCAGGACCCAGAGAGGAACGTCTGAGGAAGCATGCAACATAGACAGAGGGGCAATCTGGATCGCCTGATAATACTTAGTTACATTAGGTACCCAAAGACCACCCTGGAGTCTATGAACAAAAAGCGTAGTTCTGGAGACTCTTATCTGGGCTGATAAACCCCCCAGCCCTAAACGCATAATCTTCGCCTGAATCAACTGAAGAAAATGAGGAGGAACCAGCACTGGGTGGGTGCGAAAATAGTATAATAATTTCGGCAAGATGGTCATTTTCACTTAATTAACCCGTCCTATCCAAGACAGGTGCGGAAATTGCCAAGAATGCATAAGAGAGGACACAGAGCGAAGCAATGGATTATAATTTTCAGCAAACAGTGAGTCATAGGTGGGGGTCAAGCGAATGCCTAGGTATTCAAGAGAAAAAGAAGCCCATTTGTAAAGGAAGTGGGACTGTAGGCGCGAAACCAAATCTGAGGCCAAGGTAATATTAAGCGCAACAGTCTTATCCAAATTAATACGGAGACCCGAAATCAAAGAGAAGCGCTCAAGAACCTGTTGCAAATTTGGAAACGTCGTCAGGGGATTAGTGAGAGTCAAGAGGGCATAGTCTGCAAAAAGGTTCAACTTGAACTCCTGTCCCGCATATGGAACACCCGATACATTACAATCAGTCCGGAGCGCCAAAGCCAGCGGCTCAAGCGCCAGAACAAAGAGCGCCGGAGACAGGGGGCAGCCCTGTCTCGTCCCTCGCCAAATAGGAAAGGGATCTGAGAAATACCCAGCGTACTTAATGGAAGCCGAAGGGGAAGAATACAAGGCTTGAATCCAAGAAAGAATAGAATCCCCAAAACCCCGAGACAGTACAAACCACAGATATTCCCAAAATAGAGATTCAAAGGCTTT
Organism: Staurois parvus; assembly: GCF_062004578.1. NCBI lineage: Eukaryota > Metazoa > Chordata > Amphibia > Anura > Ranidae > Staurois > Staurois parvus. The sequence continues at coordinate 113,446 of NW_028318935.1, forward strand.
ATATATGTCTAAGCACATTGGACCACCTTACGAACGTTATCACCCTTCTGCCTCCCAGGGACAAAACCTACTTGGTCCCTGTGGACCAGACTACGCAAATATTTGATACGAAAACTAAGAATCTTGCCCAATATCTTCAGGTCTTCATTAAGAAGAGAAATGGGCCGGAAAGGCCCATGCACATCATCGGTCATTTTAGGAATCATGGAGATATGAGCTCTAAGCGCATCCGGAGAGGGCAAAGAGCCCTGTCGTAACTCATTAAAATAGCCAAGAAGGGCGCTAACAGGGTTGCAGATTTCTTATAATGGAGGCCGGAAAAGCCGTCGGGACCTGGGGCCGCAGTGGACCATAGAGATTTGATAGCTTGGAACACTTCCGATACAGTGTCACCGGAGTTGAGGGCCATCTGTGCTGCTTCGGATAATCCAGGAAGTTGGAGGTCTTGGAAGAATACCTCTGCCTGAGCCACAGGGAAGGGATCTAGTTTAGCGTAAAGGCGCAAAAGGAAGTCTGCGAAACGGGAGACAATCTGCTGGGGATTAGAAGTACAGCCATCTGCGGGAAGTTGCAATCGGATCGATTTATGGGGTTTCCCCAAAGAATTGAGTTTCCTGGCCAGCATCAGACTCTGCTTATTAGCACAGGAATAAAATTTGTGTTTGGTCCAACGCAGGGCCCGTTCTGCCTCCGAAGAGGCGAGTAGGTCCAACTCGGCTGCCAGAGCATCCCGTGCGCATTTATGGGCTGCGGATGGGAATGACTTCCGACGAGCATATACAGAGGCCAGTAGAGAATGAAGCTCCAAAAGTCGGCGCCCCCACTTCCGAACCGCCGCCAGCTGTATAACATGACCCCACACTGTGGCTTTATGCGCCTCCCACAGGGGCACTGCCGAAGAGACAGATCCCGAGTTTTCCGTGAAGTATGTGCATAAGAAAGATTCTATTTGTTGGCAGGTAACCCGAGTGGTCAATAAAGAATCATTAACCACTTGAGCTCCTGAGGATTTACCCCCCTTAATGACCAGGCCTCTTTTTGCTACTCGGCGCTGCACTAATTCAACTGATAATTGCGCGGTCATGCAATGCTACACCCAAACGAAATTTACGTCCTTTTTTTCACACAAATAGAGCTTTCTTTCGGTGTAATTTGATCATCTGTGCGCTTTTTATTTTTCACGCTATAAACAAAAAAAGACCAAAAATTTTGAAGAAAAACAATATTTTTTACTTTTCAGCTATAAAAAATATATAGTAAATTCAAATTTGGTTATAAATTTAGGCCAAAATGTACTCTGCTACATGTTTTTGGTAAAAAAAATCCCAATAAGTGTATATTGATTTGCTTTGTGTGGAAGTTATAGCGTCTACAAACTATGGTATAAATACTGCAATTTACGACATTTTTCTGCTATACAGCGCTGCGCTAGTTTAATGGACAATTGTGCGGTCATGCAATACGGTACATAAATGAAATTTACATCCTTTTTTTCCCCACAAATTGAGCTTTCTTTCGGTGGTATTTGATCGCCTGTGCGGTTTTTATTTTTTGCGCTATAAAAAAAAGGCTGACAATTTTGAGGGAAAAAAAACAATATTTTGGACTTTTTGCTATAAAACATGTCCAGTAAAAAAAAAAATGCAAAAATCAAATTTAGTCATAAATTTCTGCCAAAATACATTTTGCGACATGTCTTTGCTAAAAAAAATCCCAATACGTGTAAATTTAATTGGTTTACGTGAAAGTTATAGCGTTTACAAATGGTGGGAAAGATACTGGGATTTTTAATTTTTTTTATATTAATAATGGCGGCGATCAGCGACTTATGGTGGCAATCAGCGACTTATGGTGGGACTGCGGGACTGTGGCGGACATTTTGACACTGGGGGGGAACTGACTTGGGGTCATTGACATCCCCAGTGACACCAATACAGTGATCAGTGAAAAAAAACCCACTGATACTGTACTAATGTCACTGGGGAGGAAGGGGTTAACATATTTAGAGTTTACTGTTTAAGGGGAGTGTTTTACTAGGGGGCGGGGGTGTGTGCTGGACGGGGGGAGGGAGGGGGGAGCTGATCGAGGGAGAGAAATTCTTCTCTCTCTCTTCAGCTTGTTGGGGGAACGGTCACAGAGCAGGCTGTGTGTAAACAATGCAGCTCTGCTCTGTGTCAGTGATAACAGCACATCGCGGGAAAACGGCCGGTAAAAACCGGCCGTGACCCGGCGGCTGACACCCGCTGCGGACAGGCCTCACGCGCGCCCTCTACCTGTTTTGAGGAGGTCCGTTTTAAAACGTCGTTTTGCCTACGAGCGCTGCCCTGCCGCCGTTTATAGGCGGTGGCTGGGCGGCATGTGGTTAATGCACCAGTGAAAGGGGCGCCGTACCGACCCAGAAAGGGCCAGGAGGAGTACCAGGGGATCATGGTCCAACCAGGGTGAGGAGGGAATGGCTATCTGCCTGACCAAGGGAACCTGCTGAACATGCATGAATCTACAATCTGGTCAATTCTACAAAAACTGTCATGAGGGTTGGAATAGAATGTAAAGTCGCGCTCAGTTGGGTGAAGTTCCTTCCAGACGTCCGCCAGCCACTCCGTCCGCATGAGAGAGCGCATACATTCCTCTAGCACTAAGTCGTGAGACGGAGCCGCCCCCGGGCCTATCCAATGTGAAATCCAAGGTAACATTTGAATCTCCCAAAAGAAGAAGACGACCCTTGGAGTGTCGGGAAACAATGGTGCAAAGATGAGAAAAGAATTTATGCTGAAAGCGATTGGGTGCATAGTAAGAGACAAAAGTAACCTCCTGATCCCAGAGGGTGCCCTGCAGAAGCAAATACCTGCCCGTGGGGTCCACTATATTCCGAGCACAGATAAAAGGAAGATTGCATTTGAAAACTATCAGTACACCCCGGCATTTCTCAGGAGCCGAGGCTGTGTAAAAGGTGGGATAATGAGGCGAAAGATACCGTGGCGCAGAGGACTGAGAAAACCTGGTCTCCTGTAAACGTACCAGGTAAATTTGTTGTGATTTGAGGTGATGAAAAACTTTAGCCCGCTTCTGAGGTAAATTGAAGCCTTGAACATTTTGTTAGTGTACTTTCAGAAGGGGTGAGGCCATGGCGGTGTCAGCACAGCACGCGCAGCAGAAAAAGCATAGGTCGGCCAACAATTTCCACTCCCAATGATGGTTGGACCATGGCGTCCCAAAACCCTGCACTAAAAAAAAAAAAAAAGAAGAAAACAAAACAAAGGAAAAAAAGAAACTGACACAAGAAGTATATGCAACAGTACAAACGTGTCATGCCAATGGTGACATGCATCCTCCTACACCTGAAGGATACCAGTTGGGGGTGGCTCTACCACCGGACACATGGCTGCAAATGAAAACATCAAAAACATGAGCCCTCAGAGGGAAAAAAGGCAATAAACACAATATAATGGAGTCCCAGAAGTAAGAACATCCGCGGTAACCTCCCCATAGAAACCCAGCTAAACTCCCGAATTTCACGCGAAAGCCGGTCGGCCAGTTTGGAGGTAGCGGAGGACAATTCCGACTGAAGCATGGACTTGAAGCGGCGCAGGAGCTCAGCATCCCTCAGACCTGGGGTGGAAGACTGCAAGGATGCCTCTGATGCCAGGTCATCTTCATCTTTGGGATCCAGCCCACCCTCTGGTATCGGCGGTGGACCCTAAATTGAGGCCGCGGCTTCATTCGCAGCCTCCGGTGGGTAGGCCGCAAAATCCGGAGCGGCCTGCCGGGCGCTGGAGGAGGGGGCGGCCGCTGTTTATTTGCCCATTTGAGGCACCAGGGGTCAGGAGGAGTTGAAGGTAAGGCCAAACCCATTACCCCCCCCGAGGGCTAAAAATTGGTCAAAGTGCCGGTGGCCGAGCAGCAGGCTTAAATTGCAGCCATTCTTGAAGCTGCTCATGAGCGCCCCCCAAAAATTAAATGTATTTTTAACCTGCACAGGCACATTATATATATATATATATATATATATATATATATATTTATATATATGTGTATGTAATATATATATGTGTATGTAATATATATATGTGTATGTAATATATATATGTGTATGTAATATATATATATATGTATGTAATATATATATATATATATTTCTCATCCTAGTGTTATATTATAAATCGTGCAGTTTTTGATGTTTTATTTGATGGTTTATAGACTGTTTTGTAGGAATGTTGTAAAATGGTAGTGGTTACCATGCCGGCACCCCAGCGAGGGAGGTGTGGTATCTATTATATATTTGCCTTAGGTTCATATAGGGCTGCATATATCATAAAATAATATATATAGACGCTGTTGTAAACACTTAATTTATAATTATATATATTGCTATAAATCATTGCAGTTATTAAACATTAACTGTATACAGCACATGAGGGTCTTCAAGAATATGGCTCCTGTATGCCACTTTATTAACCAATGGCAAATGACAGGATGATTAGAACATTAAATAGTTCATATTATGTTGAGATAATGGGGTGTCTGATGTATGAGGTACATTTTTGATTTTTATGTAAATATTGTTGGTATATTAATGTATCAATATGTTTCTTTATTGTAACTCATTCTGTGCATGGAACAAAATGGTGCAGAAGCATCAGTATATAATGCATAAGAGCTGCGTCTCATCCAATCATTCCCCCTGATGACTGGTGGCGTAACGTGTAGGGGAAGGGCTTTGACGTCACAACGTTCGATGGTTCCATACTGACACCAGCAGGCAATTTTTGGTTTTTCACCACTGAAAAAAATCCGGAAGACACGTTTTGTGCACAAAGCAATTTATATACATAGTATATGTGAGTGCATTACTTTTATTATTAAAACCGTTTTAAAAGGATGATACACTATGATTTGATTCATTCCTCTATATCCGCATTTCTCAACCAGGGTGCCTTCAGGCTTCTTCAGGGGTGTCTTGGCAAAAAGCCAAAAATTTGTATACAAGCCAGCAGGTGGATCAGTCTTGCCTGTTAACACACAAAACCACAAGTTTTCATTGTGCACTTTTATGACCTAGCTGCCAGCATCCTAATAACCAATGACATCATCAGTTGATAAGGAGGATGTTGGGTGCATGCACATCATCCTTGTTTGGCCCTCCCCTGCCCTTCTCTGTCAGCACTGGGGTCACATTAGCAGATTGAGGGAGAGAAAATGAGACACCCACTGGAATACTAGTCAGTACCAGTGTGCAAAGGTGTATTTGCTTTGGAAGAATAAATCGCCTCTAATGCTGTGTGTCTTGGCTGTGTGTAGAATAGGTTTTTACATTTTAGATTGGGGTGTCTTGAGATTATCCATAATTTTAAAGGGTGCCTTGACTGAAAAAAGGTTGAGAAACGCTGCTCTATATCAACCACCGTGGAAAGGGAGCCCCTTGATTGAGTGGAGGAGGACCCCAAACAGCAAAATACCATCCCGTCCATACTTTGGCCCAATTAAAGGGACACAAGTGGTATATGGCCTTACTTAAAGCGGAGCTCCACCCAAAAGGGGAAGTTTACTTTAAGGACTGCTCCCTCGCTCCCCATTAAGGATTGGCACCTTTGAGGGGCGGGGGGAGTGGGTACCCGAATTTGACAGGTACTCTCTCCCACTTCTGGTCCAATTGCTTAGGCGAACGGGGGCAGAAGGTGTCCTCCCTTCCTGTAGTCTTTTGGGACACGTGACAGGTCCCAGAAGACTACAGGACCATTCATGAAGCGCATGCGCAGTGGGTACCCGGCTGTGAAGCCTCAAGCTGTCACAGCCGGTTGCTCACACTGAAGTTGCCAGCCTCCTGGAATACAGAACGATGATAAAACTAACTGCGGGGGACACACCGAGGGACAGGTAAGTGGCAGTTTTTGTAGCTGCTGACTTTTATTTTTTGATAGGGTGAGTTGAACTCTGCTTTAACGGTTTGGTCATATACTTGAGGAGAGAGCACAACTGGTTGGGGAGCACACAAATACAAGTTTTATCACACAAAAAATCAAATGAAAGGCACGAGATGACAATTATATGGACACTGTTCTTGGAAATTGATATTGGTTGATTCACTTATTTTATTGTCATATTTGTTTGAGATAAATAGTAGCAATTTGTGTGCATATATTATTTACTTTGAGCATTTATAAGTGAAGCACGGCACAATTTGGTAAATAGTATGTGTTGAATGATGACTGGCTTTATTCTGAAATAATTTTCAGTTCAAGTAGTGGACCCTGTAATTTCCTGCCTTAATGACAAAGTTTTTTTTTTTTCTTGGGATATAGGTGCAATAACCTTGCTTATCTCTAATGAAGTGAATTGGATGAAGTAGATGGACTTGTCATTTTTTCAGTCTGTTCCACATTCTTCTGATTGCTCCTTATTGTAGAAATATTCCCTGCAGTGATTACAGGTACTCTTCACAGCACTGAATGCTGTGGAGGGTTAACTTCCTCAACTTTAAGGCTCTTTGCACACAGGGTGGTCTGATGCAGTGTGTTTCTCCTGGCATTTGTGTGCTGAACTGTCTCTCCTGGGGAAGGACACACTGCACCTAGACAGACCTGTGTGTAGGGGGCCTAAGGGCTCATTTATTCTGACACTGTCAAAACCTGTGTTTTTGGTGTGGTCAGTTTTCCTGTTTAGACCCTGACATTGATTAGACCCTCTAATCGCCCCCTTTTTTTTCTGCCTATTATTGTTTTTTTCCTCCCACATCGTGCCTACAGCGCACATCTTAGCCAAGATGGCGACCAGAGCAGCCGCACAGACCTGAGCTCCGGTCACCTACATTGCCACCCACCTCCACTGGCACCAGCCACCGCTGACAGCTGCCAGGGATCCCCCCCGACCCTCCGTGCTCCTGGAGGGGGAGGGAGTAGTGCCGCCAGAGCCCACACCTGCTGCAGCCCGGAGCGGGGCCTCCCGCATGGCCCAAGATACAGCAATCCGCCAGGCCAGCGGGCGGCCGGCAGCCACCGGGATCCCCCTGACCCTCCGTGCTCTTGGAGGGGGGAGCGGTGCCACCGTAGCCCCCACCGCACAGCCCGGAGCTCTGATACAGCGCCAGGCGGAGCGGGGCCTCCCGCGCAGCCTAGGACACCGCAAGCCGCCGGGCCCTGGGAACCATTGGCCTAGCACAAACCACCACCGCCCACACAGCAGCAGGGAGGAGACCACCCTAAGGCCCCATAAGCCTCCAACAGCCCGCCGCAGCGCCAGACCCATCAAGGCCTGCCGCAGCCTACAGCGCACAATCCGGCCGCCCACTGGTCTCCTGCCGCCCCAATAAAGACAGAGGGACCAGAAGCGAGCCTACTTCCACACCGCCGAACCCAGCAGACGTCCCCAGCCTGGTGAGGCCTACCATCACCCTCCACAACGCAACCCGGACCTGCTGAGCCCATCGGACGATCTCGACCTGGTGAGGCCTTACACCTACCCCTCCAAACGTCAAACCATCACCAGCCGAAACCTCCGCAGCCTGAACCCTACCCCCTTCCACTCTTCAGCTGACCAACTTTATGACAGTATCCTTGTCCTGTCCTGCCCTGACCTGGCCACTACTGTTTATAACAACTCGCTGTCAGCCGCTCTTGACTCTTTAGCACCCCTTACCACACGAAACATTAGACCCCGACCGCTTCAACCCTGGCAGAATGACCGCACCAAAAATCTCAAGCAACGCAGTCGCACGCTAGAGCGACTGTGGCGCAAAACCAGATCCCAACAAGCTATCACCCGATATAAATTTGCCTTCCTCACCTACACTTCCTCCCTCCACGCTGCCAAGCAAGCCTACTTTGTAACCCTCATCAATACCCTCTCCCCCAGCCCTCTTCTCCACTTTCAACTCTCTGCTCTCTCCGCCCCCACCTCCACCCAGGACCTCACTCACCACCCACGAGATTGCTAACCACTTCCAAAGCAAGATCGACGCAATTCGCAGGGACATCACTGCTCAGATTTCCGCCCCACCTAGCATCCCTCACACGAAAACCCCCTCAACACTCCTCTCCTTTGACCTCACCACTGTCCTGACCTCCACCCCGCCCAACATTCCTCACACTAAAACCCCCTCAACACGCCACTACTTCGACCCTGCTGCCACTGAAGAGGTCACTAAGGTCTTCTCGGAAGCTCGCCTTACAACCTGCCCCCTTGACCCTGTCCCCACACAACTCCTACGATCACCCTCTTCCTCCATCCTACGCTCCCTCACTCACATCTTTAATCTCTCCCTCTCTACTGGCACATTCCCCTCCTGTGAAGCACGCGTACATCACTCCCATACTTAAAAAAAAAAAAAAAAAAAAAACCCTCCCTGGATCCCACCGACTTAAACAACCTTAGACCCATCTCCCTGCTGCCATTTTCATCCAAACTCCTATAATCACCTAAGCTCCCACCTCACCGACAACAATCTCCTTGATCCCCTACAATCTGGCTTTCGTCCCCTACACTCCACCAAAACCACCCTACTCAAACTCACCAACGACCTGCTAACTGCCAAAGCCAATGGCCACTACTCAGTGCTACTACTCCTCGACCTCTCTGCGGCTTTCAACACGGTCGACCACCCCTTCCTCCTCAAAAAACGACACTCTTTTGGCCTCAGAGATTCCTCTCTCTCCTGGCTCTCTTCCTATCTATCACAACGCTACTTCAGTGTTACCTATAACGCTGCCACCTCCCCCTCACTCCCCCTCTCTGTTGGGGTCCCCTAAGGTTCTGTCCTCGGGCCTCTTCTCTTCTCCATCTACACCTCCTCCCTTGGTCAACTGATACACTCCCACGGCTTCAACTACCATCTCTATGCCGATGACACTAAAATCTATCTCTACCCCTCGCCTCACCCATTCAGTCTCCGCCCAAATCACTAGCCTTCTGAACGACATATCAGACTGGATGTCATTCCACTTCCTCAAATTAATCCTTGCCAAAACTGAACTCCTGGTTTTCCCCCCAGCCCGTGCCCCCCCCCCCCCTCCCGACCTCTTCATCACGACCAACAACGCCACCATCAGCCCCACCCCGCAAGCCAGAGTACTAGGCGTCATTCTAGACTCCAATCTGTCTTTCCAGCCCCAGATCCAATCGCTGACAAATTCATGCAGACTCCACCTCCGCAACATATCCAAAATATGCACATTCCGAACTCCAGAAACTACAAAGCAACTCATTCACTCCCTTATCATATCACTACTGTAACTCCCTCCTCGCCAGCCTACCCCAACACAGGCTATCCCCGCTTCAGTCTATCCTGAATTCTGCAGCCAGACTCCTCCACCTTACCAACCGCACCATATCCGCCAACCCCCTCTGATAATCCCTCCACTGGCTTCCGATTGCCCAACGCATAAAAATCAAAATATTAACATTGACATACAAAGCTGTTCATAACACTGCCCCAAACTACATCACCGACCTGATATCCATTTACCACCCAAAACGCACTCTCTGCTCCTCACATGACCTCCAACTCTCTAGTTCCCTGGTCTCCTCCTCCCATGCCCGTCTCCAGGACTTCTCCAGGGCTTCCCCCATCCTCTGGAACTCACTACCCCAATCCATCAGACTGTCACCTACCCTCCTCACCTTTAGGCGCACCCTGAAATCCCATCTCTAAAGAGAAGCCTACCCCGCCCTTACCTAATTGCTGATCTCCTCCGCTCGTCCCACCACTCCATCCCCCACAGCTATTTCCTCCTGTACCACTCTCTCCTCCCTCCTAGATTGTAAGCTCCAAGGAACAGGGCCCTCGAACCCCTCGTGTATTGTATTGTTACTGTACTGTCTCGTGTACTGTCTCCCATTATAATGTACAGCGCTGAGCAAACTGTTGGCGCTATATAAATACTGTATAATAAAATAATCCAGGTATCTAAGCTCCCATCCTACGTCATTGCAATTGACACCCTAATACCTTTTGCCCCCCTTCATGTACTCCTTATTCCCACCCTATGCTAACCAGGCTCGAAAGACGGGTGGGAGAACCTCCTTTATACGGGAGGCTACCTACTCTTGATTTTGCACCTCTGAGCGGATATTCTTATGGATAACCAGCTTTTCTACAGCCTGCCACATGCTGACACTTGCACCTTGTGTTCTGTTACGTATACATCTCTCCAGCGAGAGTTCATTCCCTTAGGACTGTGTTTTATGATAGCCTGTTATTGGATTTATGCCCCACCAGGTTGGGTGAGTGGGGGTGATGGGGTAGGGCAACCATTAAGTTTGTTATAGCTTACAGTTATCAGAATTCTTGGTACATTATAATATGTCTAGTATTCTATGTATGTTTCTCCAAGTCTGGGACGAACCTTATAGTATGTCTGCCATCGGGGGGGTCTTGCTGCCGGTTGCCTGTGGATATATGTTGCACAGCGCCACATGACGCCGGTGAAATCTCTTACATGGAATGTGCGTGGGATCCGCGATAAACTGATCAACCTTGTTTAACTGCCTTAAAGCTCATCGGGCTGACATTGTGGTGTTGGTCGAGACACATGTCACAGGCCATCTCCAACTGGCTCAAGGATAGGCTGGGCATACCATGCCATGCACACCCAATATTCTCGAGGAGTGTCGCTACTAGTGACTAAAACAGTGCAATTTGAGTTGATCTCTCTCAGTACTGACCCCCTTGGTAGATACATTTTCATGCATGTAACCTTATATGTTCGCCCCTATTTAATCCTGGCTTGTTATATTCCACCTCCGTACAGCTCCGTGGTGGTCAGTGAGGAATTTCTTTTTATGGCTCAATACCCAACAGTACCTGCAATATGGCTTGTTGATTTCTTTTACAAAGAGCTTTATTGAATATTAAGCAAAGATAAACAAACATTCGGAACATAGATTCAATGACCAACAATTAGAAATTGTAGTGGGTGAGGGGAAGCTAATTCAAGGCATGCAATGGAAAAGGCATAAGCTGAAAAGTTTACATAGGTGCCCTGTAGGAAAAGATGGGGGAAGGGGTTGGGAGAGAACGATTAACAAACCTTTGTGGGTCAATGATAATATAAACTCTAAAGAGGAGTTTTGCTACATCAATATTATAGAGAACAGGAGAGGCACGGGAAGAGGCCTTCTCCAAAAAATGATACATGTTCAAAACCTAGAGTTTACAAAGAAATCCAGATTGCATTGGTAGTATTGCAGATGTAGCACAAGCACTATCCGAAAAATATGTTTAAGGGCAGATTTGACAGGAGGTTAGGAAAAGACAAACAGAGAGACACGGACAACAAAAAAAAAAAAAGGGGGGGGGGGGCTCCGAGGCGATCACAGCGAAATCCATCCTCATATCAACAGAAGGGACTGGTCAAATCTCGAAGGTTGAGATATATCCAGCCAGGGACGCCATATCTGCAGAAATTTTGTATGGGTATCCAACAATATGGCCGTCAGTTTTTCATTAACCATTATGAAGTTCATTCGGTTTTTGACAGCCTCAAAACTAAGGAGAGGAGTTTTCCAAGCTCTCGCAATTGTCAATTTAGTTGCCATGAATAAGAATGATGCTAGCTGCCGTTCAGAACGGAGGAGCCCCTCCAGCGGTTTAAATAGAAGCGCTTCATACGGGTTACGCTTAATGTCTGTGTGAAGGATAGTGCGGAGGAGGGCATACACTCTGATCCATAATCTGCTCACTTTAGGGCAAGTCCACCAGATATGAGCCATAGTACCAAATTGTTGGCATCCCCGAAAACAGACCGGGGAATATGTAGGGATAAAACTAGCTAGACGAGCAGGCGTATAATACCATCGGTATAGAATTTTGTAGGCATTCTCAAGAATGACATTCCTAGAACATTTATGTTGGGAGCCTGCCACATCAATCCCCTTAATATCAGGATGTAAATGAATGGCTTCTGCCAATGGTTCCAAGGCTAGGATAAAAAGTAAAGGGGAAAGTGGGCAGCCTTGTCTAGTGCCTCTGGCAACCAAGAACGTAGAGGACTCAAATCCATAGTATTTAAGCTTCGCTTGAGGGGATCATCGTAGGAAGGAAGGGCCAAAGCCAAAGCGGTGAAGGACCGATAGGAGATATGGCCAGGATAGAGTGTTGAAGGCCTTATTGATGTCTAAGGATAAGAGCATCATATCGAATTTACGAGTATGGGCCAAATGTTGCAATTTTAAAATACGTCTGATAGCATCTCCGGCCTTCCTGTGGGGAACAAATCCCACCTGGTCCTTTTTGATTAGGCAAGAAAGGAAGGAATTCAGTCGAGTAGCCAAGATCTTAGTAAGAATCTTCATGTCGATATTGATAAGAGAGATAGGCCTATAGTTTGCCCAGGAAGAGTGATCTCGATCCGGTTTAGGGATCATAACCACATTAGCAGTTAAGGAGTCCGGAGAAAAATTTGAACCTCCCTTCACCACGTTAAACATAGCGGCAAGGTGAGGAGCGAGTACATCAGCTAATTTCTTATAGTATAGTGCCGTATATCCATCGGGACCAGGGCGTTTGCCCGTTTTCAGGTCTGCTATGCATTGCAAAACCTCAGATACTTGGATATTACGATCCATCAAATCCTTATGGGCTGACATTAAAGTAGGCAGGGGCAGACGAGATAAAAAGTCAGAAATGGACTGAGGGTCGGCCCGGGTGGGATCAGAGTAAAGTTTAGCTAGTCTGTGCCGGAACTCTTCTAAAACCGCTACAGGGTTGCTCGTAAGGGTATTGTGACGAGTACGTAAAGATATCGGTTTGGGATGCTGCACAAAAGAACGCAATCTACGGGCCAACATAGTCTGGTTTGTTTGCTTTGCTATACCACTTCTGGCGAGTCCATCGTAAGGAGCGCTCAGCCTCATCTGTTAAGCAAAGATCCAATTCTAAACGAGCCTGATCCAACAGTCTACGGTTCGACGGGGAAGGTGATTGTTTAAATTGGGCTGACGCAGAAGCTAACTTTGATTCCAACTGACACTGTTTAAGCTGTCTTTCCTTCTTTCTCCTTGAAGCTATTTGGATATGTCCCCTAAGAACCGCCTTGTACGCTTCCCACAATGTTACTGAAGAAGAGACAGAACCCAAGTTCAATTGGAAATATTCCTGAGACTTACGATGTAGTTCCGCCTGGATCTCCTTCAACGAAAGCAAGGAGTCATTCATTATCCACGAAGAGAAGGCCGGCCTACATAGGAGAGATCGACAGACCACCAAGATAGGCTCATGATCTGACCATGGGACCGTTAAGATAGAAATAGAGCGAACTAAAGGGAGGTGTTTACGTGAAACGAAGGCATGATCAATTCTGGAATGCGAATGATGAGGGTGTGAATAATGAGTGTAGTCTTTCCCCCCGAGGATGAAATTCACGCCATAAATCTACCAGATCATGCGAATTTAACGTACGTGCAAAGGACTTCGCTGATGCGGAAGGGCCAGAGCACTCCGCTGGATATTTATCCAATGCAGGATTTAGCACTAAGTTTGAATCCCCTGCCATCAAAAGCGTACCCCTTTGATGTGTAGCCAGGAGAGAACATAGGTGCGACAGAAAAGGTCCAGGATATGGCTTGTTGATTTCAATATAGTTCTGAATCCGATTTTTGGACTGCCTGCACTCTTCAACAGACCCCCAGACACGCAGGCGGTCTCTTGTTTTTCGGCAACTCACTCTACCATGTCACGTATAGATCTCCTAATGGTGTTCTCAATTTTGCTACCTCTTTTGGAAGACACGGGTTTCCATCTGAGGATACTATCTGATCATGCCCCATGCTGGCCCACCCTTCGGTTAGTCCCTCATAGCGGTTGCACCCCTTTTGGCTATCTGCCCTAACAGACCATGAGGACATTCTACGGGAGTGGCAATATTTTGTTAATAGTGACCGTGGCACGGTATCGGTGTGGGACTCATTTAAATTGCATGTCCTCATGGTGCTATCAACATGTATTAATAGACTGAAAGCCTCCTCCAATCTCTTTTTGCGACAGGCCATTGACCACTTGCATTCCTTGACCAATACTTTTCAGACTGATCCCTCCCCCTCAAATTCTAACGCGTTATGCTCCCACACTCGTCTCGTCGAACATTTTGTAAAAGCCAAACAACTTTTTTTTGCCCGGCAGTGTATTTTTGAACAGGGGGAACGGGCTGGTAAATTATTAGCCTATCTGGCTCATAAGAACTAGAGATCGCCAGTGGTCGTTATGCTTACGGACCCAAGCGGGGCCAGTATTGCTGACTGCCACAAAGTTTTGTAGGTACTATGCCTTCCTATACTCCTCCCAGGTGACGGTTACAACTCGAGAAACCTGTTTATTTTTGCAAACCAAATCTCTTCCATGGTTGTCTGCATCCCAGAAAACTGACCTTGAGCCTCCTATCACCGTTGAGGAGATCGCTACAGCGATTTCCACTCTTGCCCCAGCGTAATCTCCTGGCCATGATGGACTTCCCCTAGATTTTTATTCTACTTACTTGAAGGCTTTGATTCCAGAACTGCTACTTCTATACGAAAATATTTTTACAGAGGGTGCACTGCCGGACTGTATGCGTGAAGCCCTAATAATAGTGATCCCTAAACCCGGTAAAGACACCTCTCACCCAGAATCATATCGGCCTAGTTTCATGTTGCAAGTAGATATCAAGGTTTTGGCAAAAATTTTGGCTACACTCCTCAACCAGATCATCCTATCCTTGATACATCCTGACCAAACGGGATTCATGCCGGGGAAAAACACTGCGATGAATATACGTCGGTTATTCATGAACTTACAAGCCTCCCACAATGAGGATGGTATTAGAGCAGTGGTGATGCTTGACTCTGCAAGGGCGTTTCATTCGGTGGAGTGAAGCTATCTTTGGGCATGCCTGAAGATTTTTGGTTTCGGGCCCAACTTCATTAAATGGGTACAATTGTAATTTTCCCTCATTGCCAGAGTGGCCGTCAATGGGTGGATATTGGAAACTTTTCTCTAGGGCCGTGGGACTCGTCAGGGATGCCCCTTTTCCCCCTTGCTGTACGCGCTGGCGGCAGAACCCATGGCCTCTTTGATAAGGACTCATCCTGATATTAGGGGCCTCCGAGTTGGCTCTCTGGTGGAGTCCACTGGAATGCATGCTTCTCTACCTGGCTGAAACAGGCCCTTCTCTTAGTGCCACTCTTTGGGTCATTGAGGAGTTTGGAACACACTCCGGGCTACGTATCAATTGGAGTAAATCGCAGATCCTTCCCCTTGACGCTTTTCCTCCGTCATACATTTTGTATTCTATGCAGCTACACAGTCTCTACAGTCCAATATCTAGGAGTTTCTGTCACAAGCTAGCCTTGGGACTACCCCACGCTTGACATCGAGCCATTATTGGTAAATAAAGGCACAGATCCAATCATGGAGGCTTCCACTGGGGGTTATGGGTAGAATTAACCTAGTTAAGATGATTCTCCTGCCTAAATTCGCTCCCCGACACATCTACCCATAAAAAATTTCAAAACACTTAAGGGAATTCTAAATTTAGTTTGGGGATCGGGCAGATACAAGTTCTCCTGGCTCATACTTAAGAACCCTACTACGATGGGGGGAGGACGGCCCTTCTGGATTTTCACTCTTATTACCTGGCAGCACAGCTTTCCCACTTTTCTCACCTAGGTATATCCGAGGCCGTTCAGGACCAGGCTTTGGTGTGTGGGCAGCCTGGGCGCACCTTATTTTCTCTATTACAGGTGGTTTTGTGGGACAGTGGACACCATGGCACCCAGGCAAATCGTGGTATGTTAATGCACCATCATAGACTCATATGGGAGCTGGCCCTTAGACGCATGAATGCCCCTGTGCATCATTCACATGTTCCCCTGTGGCTCAAACCTAGGTTGTCTGAAAACCTCACTATCCCCAATCCCAAGATGTGGTCTTTGAGGGGCATCATATACCTCCACCAGGTGGTAACGCCCACTGGGCCCAAGCAGTTCCAAACCTTAAAAGAAGAGTTAAACCTCCCTAACAACATGCTATTTAGATATCTTCAGCTCCATCACGCCTTAAGGGCCCAGTTTCCAGAACTGGTCCCTTCACTCCAACCCCTAACTTTAATGGATGTGGTGCTTGGGTCCATACCTACCAAGTTGATCTTGGCTCTATACACTGCACTACATAATCCTACTACAGTTAGTGTAGTGGGGCTGGCTAGATCTTGCTGGGAACCAGATGTGGGGCCCCTGGAATCGGAGATCTGGGACGTGGTATTAGAGAACTGGTGTTGCCGAGACTCCCCGACAGGCTTACCCAGCTCTATATATTGTGTTGAGCCTTCCTCACTCCACTCCGGGTCTTTAGATATTGCCCCGAACAGTGTCCCCTCTTCCTCCATTGCCTTGGGGAGGCAGGCACCTTTTTCCACTTTCTATTGTCCTGCCCAATTGTCCAGTTGTACTGGGCACAAATCAAGTTTCTGCATGATCACATAAGTTCACCTCTGCAACTAGACCCCAGAGTGTGCCTTTTTGGTTTTCACCCCGATATACCCGAGGACAAACTCCTTGTTACCCTCTTACGTGAAACTCTATTCAGTACACGCAAATTATTGGCGCGCCACTGGATGCACCCCACCCTTCAGACATAGTTGAACGAAATCAATTCCACTCTACCGTATAAGAAACTTATTTACATTCACAGAGGACGTCCCATGAAATACAACAAAATGGCTGTCTTCCCCTACCAACTAAGTGGCTGGATGTGGTGGAGATGCTGGGAGTAGGGTTTTCCCCGTCTCTCACCCCGCCTGACTTTATACTGCTTTATCCCCAGGCACTCAGTATTGTATTTACTACAGTTGTTTGACCTGTGATATGTTTTGTTGTCCATGCATTTTTCGTTGTTCTACTCACTCCCTGGATATGTTCCCAATTGTAACCTGGGAAATTTCCTACTGTAGTGACATATGTTATTGATGTACCATGTTTTGTTTTGTTTTTTTATTTTATTTCCTTGTATCTCTTTTGTATATGTTTTTTTCTTTTATGAACAATAAAGTTCTTCAATGTTAAAAAGTTAAATTCCAAAAAATGTGAACCCATAGAAAAGGAAAAACTTCTCACAGCCACTGTGACTCCAAAAACTAATACTGGGTGCAGATACCCCAAACTGAACCTGTCCAGCTCAAAACCCAAACCACCCGGTGAAAGAAACAGATCTGCACACTGTATATGTCAGCCTAGTAATGATTCATGTAAGGATTGGCTTCACCTCAGTCTCATGTGCCACACCCTCTAATGCATTTGGCCCCTATTGGGCTTAATCGTAGAAAGGGAGGAGACTGAGCTGAAGCTGATCCTTGCATTAATTATCGCTTGGCTGATGCATACAATGTGTGCCTCCATTTCTTTCACAGAATGGTTTAAATACAGCTAGTGACAAGTTATCTGGGAGGCATAAAAGTTTATACTTCCCAGAGGATTTCTTGTGCATTTAGAAAACACTGGCAGGAGTGTCAGTGTGAATAAGGCCTAACATTGCAGTACATTGAAGAAGTACTGATGGTGGTGCGCATGCGCGGGATCTCCGGCGCACACATGTCCGCCTGAGGCTCCGCTGCAGAGCAGGACAAGCAGCCTCGCCGACGCCACTCCCGGCCCCCTCCAGCTCCGCAACCGCCCCCACACAATAAGCGGCATCCCCGGGACCCGGCACGATGGTCCGAGGATCCGCAAAACACCAACCACAGGTGAAGCCTATAAAGGAAGCCCTGGCTCGGGCCTCCTCAAAGATGGCCACCGGCTCTACAAAGCAGGCACGCTCCCTCTCCCTCTCCTTCTCAGCTCTGCAGCCAGATCCAGACCGCAGCATCTCAGAGGATGAGTGTGAAAATGACATGGGAACACTGAGTTCACCACCTACCGCAGACCTCCCTAGCCCTGACCCTGTGCAACATGACCTTCTTAAACAGTTTGAAAAAATGCTGCACAGAGCGTTAAAGCAGACCTCCGACCACATCATGGGCAAACTATCTAAAGAAGTCCGTGACCTTGGTGATCCGCACATCTGAGCTAGAAGACAGGGTCAACAACCTGGACGCAGAGGTTTACACATACTCAGATGAACTTGAGACGATGCGTGATGAAAATTTAACGCTTCAGTCCCGCCTTGAAGTTTTTGAGAACAGGGTCCGCCGCTTCCTCCCAGGGACCCCTGTTCCTCCCATGATCAACATCAAAGGACCATATTTCTAACTTTTCCCCCGAGGTGGTCACGTTTACTACCACCTTCTTGCTGCTCGGCCCACCTGGTCCCCTTTCCTTTGGACATCTATTTGCCTTGTTGGTCTCCCAGTCCAGCCCACCGGCCCCTACTGGGGCCTTCCCCTGATCCTGCACCCCTTTAGTCTGCAACTATTGTTGCTCAGGTCGCTTTGCTTTATATCTCTATCTCACCCTTACCATGTTGTATATTATTTAACATTGTTACTTCCCTCCTTAGGTCACCTGTTTTTTTGGCTATGTTTGTGGAAGTCTCCCATAGCTGTTTGGGGGGTGTCGACTCTGACCGTGTTTGACTTATAGTCCCGCCCTTGCACCATTCCTTTTATTTGGTGTATTTCTCATAGACGCGGTTTAGTGTCCAGATCCTCCTTTCACTATCCTGGGAGCCCCAGACACCGGTTTCTTATATTGGTGTCTGCTTGTTTGTTTATTTTTTATCTTGTGCTGCTTCTCCCCTGTGCCCGCTACTGCGCACTCTCTCCCAGCCTATGTGGTACATTGTTTTTGTAGTACTTGGGCTGTTCCTGACCCCCCGGACTGTCCAAGTTGCTCTAGTCTCGGGGGCTAGGCTGTTGTCAGTTACGTTTTTTTTCCTTCTTCTCTTGATTCCGGCCTTTATTCTTCTTTTTTTCCCTTTGTGTGACTTCTTCCCCTCCTCTGCCCCCTCCCCCTTTTCCCCTGTCTCTTCTCCCTGGGTCTGCCCCCCAAGTGCTCCACCTTGGATCAAATTTCCCTTAGCAGCCTTCCTACCTCCACTATGGGACCCCTAAATATCCTTACCCTGAACGTCCATGGCCTCAATATCCCCCAAAAGCGGAACAAGGCCTTTTGATTTTTTGCATCTCAGAAAGCGCACATCATCTGCTTACAAGAAACTCATTTCACCCCCACTTCAATACCTAAACTTTTTGGCCCCCTCTACCCACAAACTTTTACCGCTTCTGCGGAAACTAAATGTAGGGGAGTTATCGTTGCCTTTCATCGCACAGTCCCTTTTGTGCTCCAAACCCAACTTGGAGACCCGGTAGGTCGCTACATTATCTTATCGAGATTGCTATTAGACACTACAGCTACAATTGTCTCATATTATGCCCCTAATCAAGATCCCCTTCCGTTCCTCTCCCACTTGCTGACTACTATAGACTACCACAAGCGCAGCACCCTGCTCATTTGCGGAGACTCCAATCTTGCAATATACCCCTTTCTTTATAATAGTGTAGCGCTTGATAACATATAAAACAACTAAAATAAATAAATTAGGTACATAAACCTAGTGACAACTCCTAGTGTCTAAAATATACGTGCTCTTAACAAGTGTAACTTAATTCATGAGTGAAAAACCTCATAAAACATAATAGTGTTATTATAACCACACAGCATAATATTTTGTGTTAGTGCCACTCCTAATTAATATAACATGTGATCGTGCCAAATCACTAAAGTAAGTATATTGTCCAATATCCAAAAAAACAAATATAAAACAGTGAAGTCCAAGTGATGATTAGATACACATGCAATGTGTTAACATGGTGTCACTCGTGAGATATCCACTCTGCCACTTTGGCTGCAATGCCTCCTCACCTCCTTTCTACGACCCCTAGGGGCCAACAAGCCTTTTGGATCAACTTGGATCCTCAGCACTCCTGGATGGTACCTCTCAGGCTATCCTTCTGTTTTGACCTCCTCCGCACCTTTCCGCCTCGCGGAGACCTCTACTCCGATCCTCTGTAAATCCTCACTCTCACAATGGTGAGTTCAAGAAAAGAGATCCTCCATAGTGTAGTAATTAAAATCACCAGCTTTTTATTTGTAAAATCGAAAGTCACTCACATTTGTGTACAGCGTTTTCTTCTCCCCTGCATGGGTAAACTGCACTCATGTAAGGCTCTGGGAAAATGGCGTCCCGTACCGGAAGTGCGTCACTCGGGACTCCGGAAACTGCGTCTCTGCGTGCCTACGCGTTACGTCACGTACCTCGTGACTTCATCTGGGTACCGCTAGAGAGACTCAGATCTCTTTTATAATGAATGGGAGGTGTATACACCTCCCCTTCATTAACATGTGTATGGCCGCCGCCATTTTCATGAAGCCTACTCCCAGGGACTTCTATTAGGCAAATAGCCTAGTGCTCAAATCATTACAATATCTTTTATATACGATTAGTTAGTCCACATCCTTCAACATTAGACTATCTGTCTTAGCTGCGCTGACATACATAAATATTTAGTAACCTCTTTAATTAATGGCATAAAATAGATAAGAAATACAAAAAAACTTTTTAATTATTAAAAAACTTTTTAACTATTAAAAAATAGGAATTCATAATAAAAATCAATATTCATGATTCTGATTAAAGTGACTTATGAACATAATTAATTCATTCCCTGTACTCCCTGTCTACAAATATGACTAAATATAATCAGATACCCACCTCATATACTCACATGAGTATACATATATACCCATATGCGCAAATATAAATATTAATCATATAAAAATAAATATTAAATAAAAATAAGTTTTTTATATATAAGCAAAAACTAAAATCCTTTATGCTTGCAGTTTACCCATACATCACAATCTTAAAAGCTAACTTAAAATGGGTCTAAAGCATAAACTACTCAGCTTCCACAATATATTTAATATAATAAAAATACTAATTAAAAGATTAAAAATCACTAATAAAACAATTGAGGTCAAATTCTACGTTTAAACCTCTTGGGACCAAGGTTCTCATATCATGTATCCAACGCGACTCTGCTTGACTTAATGATTTGACCTTATTACTACCTCTCCAATGCTTTTTATATCTCTCTATGCCCCAAAATTTCATTTTACTAGGGTCCCTGTTATGGTATAGGGAGAAATGTTTTGATACATTGTGTTTCGGATACCCTTTTAAAATATTTCTCACATGTTCCCCCAGTCTCTTCCATAGTGGTCTCTTGGTTCTGCCTATATATTGGTATCCGCATTCGCATTCCAGGCAGTACACCACTCCTATGGTTTTACACGTTATAAAATCTTTGATAGTATATTCCTGTCCAGTAGTGTTAACCCTAAAGCTTTTCCGTTTCATATTTTTTGTGGCTTTACAAGCAAGGCAATTTTTACATGGGAAAAAACCTATATCATTTAAAAAAGTCAGTCTATTTGTACATGGAGGATCTAGCACACTTTTTACCACCCTAGATTTGACTGTGGGTGCTTTGCGATACACAAACCTTGGATGGTCTGATATGACTGTAGTTAGCCCAGGGTCCAATTTCAAAATATTCCAATGTCTTTTGAAAATTGATTCTATTTTTTTATATTGGATATTGTAATCCAATACTATAGGAACCTCTTCATTATTAATACCTTCTTTATTTTTATCTTTATCCTTCAATAGTTCCTCTCTTTCCATATTGCCAACTTCTCTTATCTTCTGAGTAATCATATCTTCTGAGTACCCTTTCTCTATAAATCTGGATCCCAGTTTATTCGCTTGTTTCAAATAATCATCATGTCTAGTACAGTTCCTCCTCACTCTCACAAACTGGCCTTTCGGTATATTGTATAGCCATGGAGGAAAGTGGCAACTTCCCATTGGTATGTAGCCATTCCGGTCCACATCTTTAAAGAATGTTTTTGTTGTAAATGTACCATTCCCAAGTATTATATTTAAATCTAGAAATTTAATTTCCTCTTTACTATGTTCCCATGTGAACTTTATATTTTTACCATTAGTATTCAATTTATATAGAAAATTCACCAATGCTGTTTCTTCTCCTTCCCATATTATTAAAACATCATCAATAAACCTCTTGTATACTTTTAGTTCTTCCGGATAGTTAGTGTATATCTCCGTTTCCTCCCAACACGCCATAAAGATATTCGCCACACTTGGTGCATACCTAGCACCCATTGCTACGCCTCTTATTTGTTTATAGTAGGTACCGCTATGCCAAAAATAATTGTGACTTAAGGAAAAATCCAAGCATTCCAGCAGGTATTTCCTTTGGGTCCATGTTAAATTGCTATATTTTCTGAGTCCCCAGTCTACTGACTTCATTGCATCATCATGTCCTATTATTGTGTACAATGATGCCACGTCAGCACTGGCTGCATACACTTTTTTTGTTCCTTTATATTCTTCTAAAATCTGTATCAGGTGTTTGGTATCTCTTAGATAAGCCCTTGTGTTTTTCACTACTGGTTGCAGGAACTCATCTATATATTCCCCCATTCTGGCTAGTACCGATTCTATACCATTCACAATTGGTCTGCCAGGTGGGTTTTCATTATTTTTGTGAATTTTTGGGACCGTATAGATTACAGGTACCCTACATAGGTCAGGGACTAGGTATTTGGATTCTTTCTTATTAAGAATCTTTTTTTCCAAACCTTTCTTTACCAGTTTTTCTAATTCCTTTTTATACATCAAAGTAGGATCCTTCTTTAACACTTGGTAAGTAGATTCATCATTAAGCTGAGTGGAGAGTTCTTTTAAATAATAATCTTTCGATAATATCACAATCCCACCCCCTTTATCGGCTGGCCTAATCACTATATCCTCTCGTTTGGATAACCTCTTGATCCCTGTTTCTAGGCCTATATTTTTCTTAATTGTCGGAACCTTCAATTTTTCTATATCCTGATTGACTAATTTCTTAAAAACCTCTATTTGGCTATTGTTATTAATCTGTGGGTTAAAAAGTGATCTGTTTTTAAGATTAGTATGGATAAAACTGCTACTCGGGGCATTACTAACACAATTTTTAGCCCCTGGTAATCCTATAAAATATTTTTTTATATTTAGTCTTCTGATAAATTTTTGGGTGTCTATGTAGACTTTAAATTTGTTCATGGCCGCAGGAGGGGCATATTTCAGGCCTCTATCCAATACCATAAGCTCCTCCTTGGATAATGAGGAGCCACTAATATTGAACACCCCATCCCCTATTGTTCTCTTTTTCTTTTGCTTTTTGAATCCGGCTCTACATCCCCTCCTTTTCTTGGGCTCTTTTTCTTTTCTCTTTGGGGGCTCCTCTCCCCTGGGTGTCTCTCTAAAAAATCCCCTTGTCTGTACTCCTGCCTCAATGGCTCAAACCTATTATAGGTGGGTATGGGGCTTCTATATTCATATCTTGGGGGGTCCCATCTATCATATAGATCTGGACCATCATACCTAGGTCCATATGGTCTTGGGATATATGGTCTTTGCTGGAAATTATTGTAATTGGGCCCCGGTGGGTAGTACGGCCTATTATTTTGATAATATCTATTATTATATGGCGGGCCTTTCTTATAGTTGTTGTTATTATTGGGTCCCCTATAGCCACCATTTCCATTTTTTGGTTTATAACCATTTTTAGGTGTTCTATAGTTCTGAGTGTTATCTTGCACTTGAATGGGTTGTTGATTCTTATAAATTGGTGCAGGATCGCCTTTATTTTCCTCTCTTTCTTTTACTGGAGTAGTATTGGTTGAGGCCAGCTCAACTTCATTATTCGCTGATTGCCATTTAAATACTTGATTTTTCTTCATATCGTTTAAATCTCTCTGGTATTTTTTTGTCTTCCTGTATTTAACTTCCTGGTCTACTCTTTCTAGGTCTTTGTTGAGGCGATTCGTTAGATTTTGTATCTCTACTGTGTCTTTGAATGGTACAATTTTTTCTTTAATCTCCCCTATTTGTTTATCCAAATTTCTCAATTTTCTTTGTTTCCTTTTCAACAGGAACATGACCAATTCCAGGCCTTTTTCATGGAAAAAATTAAACCATTCATCCACTGCTTCTGGATCTGTTAGTCCATCACAGATGGGTATATCCCATCTGATTCTTCTGGGCACTAATTTATCTTGTAGATACTTTTCATGTGTCACTATGTCCCACCATAGCGACACTTTTTTCTCCATTAGGTGGCCTAACTTCCTATATTGGGTTTCCAAATCACCCATAGGTCCCGTATTGGATTGATTAAAGACTTCCTCTAAGTTAATGGACCTGTTTTCCAGGAAGCCAAAAACATCCATAGTAGCTGCTAGAGGTAAGGATAGGTACTATGCAATGAATATATTGGGAGTCCTCCTGCGCTGCTATGGACCACCCTCCCCTTTCCCTAGTTAACAGCTGCTAACACTCTGGCTGATACCCACAAGCAGTGTTCAAATAAATAATATAATAGTGTAGCGCTTGATAACATATAAAACAACTAAAATAAATAAATTAGGTACATAAACCTAGTGACAACTCCTAGTGTCTAAAATATACGTGCTCTTAACAAGTGTAACTTAATTCATGAGTGAAAAACCTCATAAAACATAATAGTGTTATTATAACCACACAGCATAATATTTTGTGTTAGTGCCACTCCTAATTAATATAACATGTGATCGTGCCAAATCACTAAAGTAAGTATATTGTCCAATATCCAAAAAAACAAATATAAAACAGTGAAGTCCAAGTGATGATTAGATACACATGCAATGTGTTAACATGGTGTCACTCGTGAGATATCCACTCTGCCACTTTGGCTGCAATGCCTCCTCACCTCCTTTCTACGACCCCTAGGGGCCAACAAGCCTTTTGGATCAACTTGGATCCTCAGCACTCCTGGATGGTACCTCTCAGGCTATCCTTCTGTTTTGACCTCCTCCGCACCTTTCCGCCTCGCGGAGACCTCTACTCCGATCCTCTGTAAATCCTCACTCTCACAATGGTGAGTTCAAGAAAAGAGATCCTCCATAGTGTAGTAATTAAAATCACCAGCTTTTTATTTGTAAAATCGAAAGTCACTCACATTTGTGTACAGCGTTTTCTTCTCCCCTGCATGGGTAAACTGCACTCATGTAAGGCTCTGGGAAAATGGCGTCCCGTACCGGAAGTGCGTCACTCGGGACTCCGGAAACTGCGTCTCTGCGTGCCTACGCGTTACGTCACGTACCTCGTGACTTCATCTGGGTACCGCTAGAGAGACTCAGATCTCTTTTATAATGAATGGGAGGTGTATACACCTCCCCTTCATTAACATGTGTATGGCCGCCGCCATTTTCATGAAGCCTACTCCCAGGGACTTCTATTAGGCAAATAGCCTAGTGCTCAAATCATTACAATATCTTTTATATACGATTAGTTAGTCCACATCCTTCAACATTAGACTATCTGTCTTAGCTGCGCTGACATACATAAATATTTAGTAACCTCTTTAATTAATGGCATAAAATAGATAAGAAATACAAAAAAACTTTTTAATTATTAAAAAACTTTTTAACTATTAAAAAATAGGAATTCATAATAAAAATCAATATTCATGATTCTGATTAAAGTGACTTATGAACATAATTAATTCATTCCCTGTACTCCCTGTCTACAAATATGACTAAATATAATCAGATACCCACCTCATATACTCACATGAGTATACATATATACCCATATGCGCAAATATAAATATTAATCATATAAAAATAAATATTAAATAAAAATAAGTTTTTTATATATAAGCAAAAACTAAAATCCTTTATGCTTGCAGTTTACCCATACATCACAATCTTAAAAGCTAACTTAAAATGGGTCTAAAGCATAAACTACTCAGCTTCCACAATATATTTAATATAATAAAAATACTAATTAAAAGATTAAAAATCACTAATAAAACAATTGAGGTCAAATTCTACGTTTAAACCTCTTGGGACCAAGGTTCTCATATCATGTATCCAACGCGACTCTGCTTGACTTAATGATTTGACCTTATTACTACCTCTCCAATGCTTTTTATATCTCTCTATGCCCCAAAATTTCATTTTACTAGGGTCCCTGTTATGGTATAGGGAGAAATGTTTTGATACATTGTGTTTCGGATACCCTTTTAAAATATTTCTCACATGTTCCCCCAGTCTCTTCCATAGTGGTCTCTTGGTTCTGCCTATATATTGGTATCCGCATTCGCATTCCAGGCAGTACACCACTCCTATGGTTTTACACGTTATAAAATCTTTGATAGTATATTCCTGTCCAGTAGTGTTAACCCTAAAGCTTTTCCGTTTCATATTTTTTGTGGCTTTACAAGCAAGGCAATTTTTACATGGGAAAAAACCTATATCATTTAAAAAAGTCAGTCAGTTGGCAATATGGAAAGAGAGGAACTATTGAAGGATAAAGATAAAAATAAAGAAGGTATTAATAATGAAGAGGTTCCTATAGTATTGGATTACAATATCCAATATAAAAAAATAGAATCAATTTTCAAAAGACATTGGAATATTTTGAAATTGGACCCTGGGCTAACTACAGTCATATCAGACCATCCAAGGTTTGTGTATCGCAAAGCACCCACAGTCAAATCTAGGGTGGTAAAAAGTGTGCTAGATCCTCCATGTACAAATAGACTGACTTTTTTAAATGATATAGGTTTTTTCCCATGTAAAAATTGCCTTGCTTGTAAAGCCACAAAAAATATGAAACGGAAAAGCTTTAGGGTTAACACTACTGGACAGGAATATACTATCAAAGATTTTATAACGTGTAAAACCATAGGAGTGGTGTACTGCCTGGAATGCGAATGCGGATACCAATATATAGGCAGAACCAAGAGACCACTATGGAAGAGACTGGGGGAACATGTGAGAAATATTTTAAAAGGGTATCCGAAACACAATGTATCAAAACATTTCTCCCTATACCATAACAGGGACCCTAGTAAAATGAAATTTTGGGGCATAGAGAGATATAAAAAGCATTGGAGAGGTAGTAATAAGGTCAAATCATTAAGTCAAGCAGAGTCGCGTTGGATACATGATATGAGAACCTTGGTCCCAAGAGGTTTAAACGTAGAATTTGACCTCAATTGTTTTATTAGTGATTTTTAATCTTTTAATTAGTATTTTTATTATATTAAATATATTGTGGAAGCTGAGTAGTTTATGCTTTAGACCCATTTTAAGTTAGCTTTTAAGATTGTGATGTATGGGTAAACTGCAAGCATAAAGGATTTTAGTTTTTGCTTATATATAAAAAACTTATTTTTATTTAATATTTATTTTTATATGATTAATATTTATATTTGCGCATATGGGTATATATGTATACTCATGTGAGTATATGAGGTGGGTATCTGATTATATTTAGTCATATTTGTAGACAGGGAGTACAGGGAATGAATTAATTATGTTCATAAGTCACTTTAATCAGAATCATGAATATTGATTTTTATTATGAATTCCTATTTTTTAATAGTTAAAAAGTTTTTTAATAATTAAAAAGTTTTTTTGTATTTCTTATCTATTTTATGCCATTAATTAAAGAGGTTACTAAATATTTATGTATGTCAGCGCAGCTAAGACAGATAGTCTAATGTTGAAGGATGTGGACTAACTAATCGTATATAAAAGATATTGTAATGATTTGAGCACTAGGCTATTTGCCTAATAGAAGTCCCTGGGAGTAGGCTTCATGAAAATGGCGGCGGCCATACACATGTTAATGAAGGGGAGGTGTATACACCTCCCATTCATTATAAAAGAGATCTGAGTCTCTCTAGCGGTACCCAGATGAAGTCACGAGGTACGTGACGTAACGCGTAGGCACGCAGAGACGCAGTTTCCGGAGTCCCGAGTGACGCACTTCCGGTACGGGACGCCATTTTCCCAGAGCCTTACATGAGTGCAGTTTACCCATGCAGGGGAGAAGAAAACGCTGTACACAAATGTGAGTGACTTTCGATTTTACAAATAAAAAGCTGGTGATTTTAATTACTACACTATGGAGGATCTCTTTTCTTGAACTCACCATTGTGAGAGTGAGGATTTACAGAGGATCGGAGTAGAGGTCTCCGCGAGGCGGAAAGGTGCGGAGGAGGTCAAAACAGAAGGATAGCCTGAGAGGTACCATCCAGGAGTGCTGAGGATCCAAGTTGATCCAAAAGGCTTGTTGGCCCCTAGGGGTCGTAGAAAGGAGGTGAGGAGGCATTGCAGCCAAAGTGGCAGAGTGGATATCTCACGAGTGACACCATGTTAACACATTGCATGTGTATCTAATCATCACTTGGACTTCACTGTTTTATATTTGTTTTTTTGGATATTGGACAATATACTTACTTTAGTGATTTGGCACGATCACATGTTATATTAATTAGGAGTGGCACTAACACAAAATATTATGCTGTGTGGTTATAATAACACTATTATGTTTTATGAGGTTTTTCACTCATGAATTAAGTTACACTTGTTAAGAGCACGTATATTTTAGACACTAGGAGTTGTCACTAGGTTTATGTACCTAATTTATTTATTTTAGTTGTTTTATATGTTATCAAGCGCTACACTATTATATTATTTATTTGAACACTGCTTGTGGGTATCAGCCAGAGTGTTAGCAGCTGTTAACTAGGGAAAGGGGAGGGTGGTCCATAGCAGCGCAGGAGGACTCCCAATATATTCATTGCATAGTACCTATCCTTACCTCTAGCAGCTACTATGGATGTTTTTGGCTTCCTGGAAAACAGGTCCATTAACTTAGAGGAAGTCTTTAATCAATCCAATACGGGACCTATGGGTGATTTGGAAACCCAATATAGGAAGTTAGGCCACCTAATGGAGAAAAAAGTGTCGCTATGGTGGGACATAGTGACACATGAAAAGTATCTACAAGATAAATTAGTGCCCAGAAGAATCAGATGGGATATACCCATCTGTGATGGACTAACAGATCCAGAAGCAGTGGATGAATGGTTTAATTTTTTCCATGAAAAAGGCCTGGAATTGGTCATGTTCCTGTTGAAAAGGAAACAAAGAAAATTGAGAAATTTGGATAAACAAATAGGGGAGATTAAAGAAAAAATTGTACCATTCAAAGACACAGTAGAGATACAAAATCTAACGAATCGCCTCAACAAAGACCTAGAAAGAGTAGACCAGGAAGTTAAATACAGGAAGACAAAAAAATACCAGAGAGATTTAAACGATATGAAGAAAAATCAAGTATTTAAATGGCAATCAGCGAATAATGAAGTTGAGCTGGCCTCAACCAATACTACTCCAGTAAAAGAAAGAGAGGAAAATAAAGGCGATCCTGCACCAATTTATAAGAATCAACAACCCATTCAAGTGCAAGATAACACTCAGAACTATAGAACACCTAAAAATGGTTATAAACCAAAAAATGGAAATGGTGGCTATAGGGGACCCAATAATAACAACAACTATAAGAAAGGCCCGCCATATAATAATAGATATTATCAAAATAATAGGCCGTACTACCCACCGGGGCCCAATTACAATAATTTCCAGCAAAGACCATATATCCCAAGACCATATGGACCTAGGTATGATGGTCCAGATCTATATGATAGATGGGACCCCCCAAGATATGAATATAGAAGCCCCATACCCACCTATAATAGGTTTGAGCCATTGAGGCAGGAGTACAGACAAGGGGATTTTTTAGAGAGACACCCAGGGGAGAGGAGCCCCCAAAGAGAAAAGAAAAAGAGCCCAAGAAAAGGAGGGGATGTAGAGCCGGATTCAAAAAGCAAAAGAAAAAGAGAACAATAGGGGATGGGGTGTTCAATATTAGTGGCTCCTCATTATCCAAGGAGGAGCTTATGGTATTGGATAGAGGCCTGAAATATGCCCCTCCTGCGGCCATGAACAAATTTAAAGTCTACATAGACACCCAAAAATTTATCAGAAGACTAAATATAAAAAAATATTTTATAGGATTACCAGGGGCTAAAAATTGTGTTAGTAATGCCCCGAGTAGCAGTTTTATCCATACTAATCTTAAAAACAGATCACTTTTTAACCCACAGATTAATAACAATAGCCAAATAGAGGTTTTTAAGAAATTAGTCAATCAGGATATAGAAAAATTGAAGGTTCCGACAATTAAGAAAAATATAGGCCTAGAAACAGGGATCAAGAGGTTATCCAAACGAGAGGATATAGTGATTAGGCCAGCCGATAAAGGGGGTGGGATTGTGATATTATCGAAAGATTATTATTTAAAAGAACTCTCCACTCAGCTTAATGATGAATCTACTTACCAAGTGTTAAAGAAGGATCCTACTTTGATGTATAAAAAGGAATTAGAAAAACTGGTAAAGAAAGGTTTGGAAAAAAAGATTCTTAATAAGAAAGAATCCAAATACCTAGTCCCTGACCTATGTAGGGTACCTGTAATCTATACGGTCCCAAAAATTCACAAAAATAATGAAAACCCACCTGGCAGACCAATTGTGAATGGTATAGAATCGG
Source organism: Staurois parvus (assembly GCF_062004578.1). NCBI lineage: Eukaryota > Metazoa > Chordata > Amphibia > Anura > Ranidae > Staurois > Staurois parvus. The sequence goes on from NW_028318935.1 coordinate 143,920, forward strand.
TACTAGCCAGAATGGGGGAATATATAGATGAGTTCCTGCAACCAGTAGTGAAAAACACAAGGGCTTATCTAAGAGATACCAAACACCTGATACAGATTTTAGAAGAATATAAAGGAACAAAAAAAGTGTATGCAGCCAGTGCTGACGTGGCATCATTGTACACAATAATAGGACATGATGATGCAATGAAGTCAGTAGACTGGGGACTCAGAAAATATAGCAATTTAACATGGACCCAAAGGAAATACCTGCTGGAATGCTTGGATTTTTCCTTAAGTCACAATTATTTTTGGCATAGCGGTACCTACTATAAACAAATAAGAGGCGTAGCAATGGGTGCTAGGTATGCACCAAGTGTGGCGAATATCTTTATGGCGTGTTGGGAGGAAACGGAGATATACACTAACTATCCGGAAGAACTAAAAGTATACAAGAGGTTTATTGATGATGTTTTAATAATATGGGAAGGAGAAGAAACAGCATTGGTGAATTTTCTATATAAATTGAATACTAATGGTAAAAATATAAAGTTCACATGGGAACATAGTAAAGAGGAAATTAAATTTCTAGATTTAAATATAATACTTGGGAATGGTACATTTACAACAAAAACATTCTTTAAAGATGTGGACCGGAATGGCTACATACCAATGGGAAGTTGCCACTTTCCTCCATGGCTATACAATATACCGAAAGGCCAGTTTGTGAGAGTGAGGAGGAACTGTACTAGACATGATGATTATTTGAAACAAGCGAATAAACTGGGATCCAGATTTATAGAGAAAGGGTACTCAGAAGATATGATTACTCAGAAGATAAGAGAAGTTGGCAATATGGAAAGAGAGGAACTATTGAAGGATAAAGATAAAAATAAAGAAGGTATTAATAATGAAGAGGTTCCTATAGTATTGGATTACAATATCCAATATAAAAAAATAGAATCAATTTTCAAAAGACATTGGAATATTTTGAAATTGGACCCTGGGCTAACTACAGTCATATCAGACCATCCAAGGTTTGTGTATCGCAAAGCACCCACAGTCAAATCTAGGGTGGTAAAAAGTGTGCTAGATCCTCCATGTACAAATAGACTGACTTTTTTAAATGATATAGGTTTTTTCCCATGTAAAAATTGCCTTGCTTGTAAAGCCACAAAAAATATGAAACGGAAAAGCTTTAGGGTTAACACTACTGGACAGGAATATACTATCAAAGATTTTATAACGTGTAAAACCATAGGAGTGGTGTACTGCCTGGAATGCGAATGCGGATACCAATATATAGGCAGAACCAAGAGACCACTATGGAAGAGACTGGGGGAACATGTGAGAAATATTTTAAAAGGGTATCCGAAACACAATGTATCAAAACATTTCTCCCTATACCATAACAGGGACCCTAGTAAAATGAAATTTTGGGGCATAGAGAGATATAAAAAGCATTGGAGAGGTAGTAATAAGGTCAAATCATTAAGTCAAGCAGAGTCGCGTTGGATACATGATATGAGAACCTTGGTCCCAAGAGGTTTAAACGTAGAATTTGACCTCAATTGTTTTATTAGTGATTTTTAATCTTTTAATTAGTATTTTTATTATATTAAATATATTGTGGAAGCTGAGTAGTTTATGCTTTAGACCCATTTTAAGTTAGCTTTTAAGATTGTGATGTATGGGTAAACTGCAAGCATAAAGGATTTTAGTTTTTGCTTATATATAAAAAACTTATTTTTATTTAATATTTATTTTTATATGATTAATATTTATATTTGCGCATATGGGTATATATGTATACTCATGTGAGTATATGAGGTGGGTATCTGATTATATTTAGTCATATTTGTAGACAGGGAGTACAGGGAATGAATTAATTATGTTCATAAGTCACTTTAATCAGAATCATGAATATTGATTTTTATTATGAATTCCTATTTTTTAATAGTTAAAAAGTTTTTTAATAATTAAAAAGTTTTTTTGTATTTCTTATCTATTTTATGCCATTAATTAAAGAGGTTACTAAATATTTATGTATGTCAGCGCAGCTAAGACAGATAGTCTAATGTTGAAGGATGTGGACTAACTAATCGTATATAAAAGATATTGTAATGATTTGAGCACTAGGCTATTTGCCTAATAGAAGTCCCTGGGAGTAGGCTTCATGAAAATGGCGGCGGCCATACACATGTTAATGAAGGGGAGGTGTATACACCTCCCATTCATTATAAAAGAGATCTGAGTCTCTCTAGCGGTACCCAGATGAAGTCACGAGGTACGTGACGTAACGCGTAGGCACGCAGAGACGCAGTTTCCGGAGTCCCGAGTGACGCACTTCCGGTACGGGACGCCATTTTCCCAGAGCCTTACATGAGTGCAGTTTACCCATGCAGGGGAGAAGAAAACGCTGTACACAAATGTGAGTGACTTTCGATTTTACAAATAAAAAGCTGGTGATTTTAATTACTACACTATGGAGGATCTCTTTTCTTGAACTCACCATTGTGAGAGTGAGGATTTACAGAGGATCGGAGTAGAGGTCTCCGCGAGGCGGAAAGGTGCGGAGGAGGTCAAAACAGAAGGATAGCCTGAGAGGTACCATCCAGGAGTGCTGAGGATCCAAGTTGATCCAAAAGGCTTGTTGGCCCCTAGGGGTCGTAGAAAGGAGGTGAGGAGGCATTGCAGCCAAAGTGGCAGAGTGGATATCTCACGAGTGACACCATGTTAACACATTGCATGTGTATCTAATCATCACTTGGACTTCACTGTTTTATATTTGTTTTTTTGGATATTGGACAATATACTTACTTTAGTGATTTGGCACGATCACATGTTATATTAATTAGGAGTGGCACTAACACAAAATATTATGCTGTGTGGTTATAATAACACTATTATGTTTTATGAGGTTTTTCACTCATGAATTAAGTTACACTTGTTAAGAGCACGTATATTTTAGACACTAGGAGTTGTCACTAGGTTTATGTACCTAATTTATTTTAGTTGTTTTATATGTTATCAAGCGCTACACTATTATATTATTTATTTGAACACTGCTTGTGGGTATCAGCCAGAGTGTTAGCAGCTGTTAACTAGGGAAAGGGGAGGGTGGTCCATAGCAGCGCAGGAGGACTCCCAATATACCCCTTTCTTTACAAATCTCCTCAACCACCCCTCCCCCCAGCCACTTTACGCTCTTTCCAACAACTCCCACTCCCTGGTAGATTTCTGGAGAGAACTCCACCCGGTAAAGCGTAGATACACTTTCTACTCCCACCCTCATAAATTGTTCTCACGTATTGACCACATATTTATTACCGTTGGCACCTCCTCCAGACTTCTAGTCTCTGACATCCTTCCTATTCCATGGTCTGACCATTGTGCAGTCTCTACGTCTCTCTGATCCCTGTCCCCCCCAGCTTCTAACAGTTCTTGGGTAATTAACAACAACCTATTCTCCCACCCTATGCATAGCCTTGATCTCGAGAATGCTCTTAAGGAATATTTAGATTTGAATTCCACCCCAGATATCTCCCCTCTCCTGTTATGGGAAGCACATAAGCCTGTCCTCCAAGGGCTCTGTATTAGTAAGTCTTCCTTTCTCCGCAAAGAAAAACCGCAAACTTGCCTCCGCCTTAAGGCGGCCTATAACCAGTCCCACCTTCTGTTTCAGTCCAATCCTTCCCCTTCCCACCGCAAAGCTTTGGAGCAAGCCCGTGTGAAACTTGACCTCTTTCTGGCAGACCAAGCTGAACGCTCTCTATGCAGGTCTCGCCACAAATATTACACCCAAGCAAATAAGCCCAATTCTTTCCTAGCTCTTTCACTCTGTAGATTAGACCATACCGCCAAGCCTATTCGCCTTAAACTCTCACGCGGGGATTATACCAGTAACCTAGTTTGAATACTTTGCGTCTTCCGCAAACACTTAGCCTTACTATATTCCCAGACTGAGCCCTTTGACCAATCTCGAGCTGAGAATCTTCTCGCCCACCTCTTTTTTCCAACTTTAGCTACTCAACACCTTGAAACCTTAGAGAAGCCAATTTCGCGATCTGAAACTTTGTCCGCAATCAAAGATCTTAAGCTCAGAAAACACCCCAGCCCAGCTGGCTTTTCAGCCTCTTACTACAAGAAGTTTGCTAATTTAATTTCCCTCCTTCTCACCACATCACATCAGAACCCCCTTTTTATCAGAGTCCACATGAAAGTCCTCCTTACTTTACGCAGGCCATAGATGGGTCAATTTTTTCTTTCAAACAGCGGGTTGAAAGAAAAAACATGGGGAGACTTCCATGGATGGCCAGCTTAAAAAACTTGTGGCGTGCCCATAGCAGAATGGGAGCCTAAAGGCAGAGTGGAAATGTTATCCTCTTGTGAATGCTGGGACAAGCATGTGATTGGTTGCCAAGTCCCAAGAGGTCCTAGGAAATGATGAGAGGGAGGATGACACAGCCAGGGGAACTCATGCTGGAGACTGGGGAGATAAAGAAATGGACCTCAGCTGACCTCAGGTGAGGTTTGTGTGAGAGCAATGGGTCCCAAGGAAACACCACTGTTCCTAGCTGTGGGACTGATAAAAAAAAATTGCCACAGGCCATTGTTTGGAGACCCCTGTTCTACCACATTCAGAAAAGTCTTTCTATTGTTTTCACAGAATGCAACATGTTCTGCGAGTATTTTAAATACGGTACTTACCTTTTGAGGGGAAGAGGAGGGGGGTTTTGGGCATGGGCATTGAATCCCAATAAGTGTACCCGCACTAAAAGTGCAGTTATTTTTTTTTGTTTTATTTTGTTTTTTTGTTTGCTTCAGTGTTAAATGACAATTTTACTAAAGGGGGACCATACACTGATCAAAATTTGGCTGGTTTGCAGGGATCAACCAAATTTCAGTCAGTGTTTGTCCTTCAGAAGTCCTTAATTTTGTTGGCTTCTGTCGAAGTGACATGCTGGGAAAATGTTCTGAATCAGCAGCCAATGCTGCTGTCAGAATACAGTGCAACAGAGAAATGTGTGAAGAGAGGAATCTGTTAACACAAAGTATGCATAAAAATATAAGTATCACCCCTATTCTAGTGAATACAAGTGGCGCATACACTTCATAATACTATCATCAAACATCAATTATCACTCATATTATGTATCATTCTTTGTCTTCACCATTATTTCTGTAACAAAAAATACATAAATAAAAATAAACAACTTAATATGACACATGATGTGATATTACACAAATCCTGTGACTTGAAAATATATATATACAAGTTCAAAAAAAGTCCTGTGATAAAAAGTAATAAAGAAGAAATTAAAGTCCAGTGCTGAAATTATTTTATGTGACACAGAAAACTTTAAAGTGTTGAAACCTTGTGCTGTGCCCACCGTGCACCGTTACTTGTATGTCCATAACGAGCGGGGGGGGGGAGAATTTTTGACCATAATATGCCTGGTAGATAGAACGGACGTATAGACTGAGAATCAAATGTGATCCATGGGACCTGGGAATTAATAGTCGCCCATTGTGATAGCTGTGCGAAACGGGCCGACAGGTAGTTAAGCCAGAAATTGGGGAGACAGAGGCCTGTTGCGACCAGTATAGGACCGATGAAGTAAAACGAGGGCGTTCGTTAGGCCAAATAAAGTTATTAATCATCCGTTGAAAGCGGTCTAGGAACGTTTTCGAGACCGGGATTGGGAGTGCTCTAAATAAATAAAGTAATTTAGGCAAGACATTCACTTTTACTGCCGTGACTCTACCCAAGAATGAGATAGGGTATCCATGCCAGATCTTCAACAGATTAGAGAGGCGTGACACACATGGTGGGTATTTAGCAAATAATTTTGGGGGTGAGGCTAATACCTAGATATGAAATCCGGTCTGTGGCCCAACAAAATGGAAAATAATTGCGAAGCGATGCACTCAGGGAATCGGGAACATTTATAGGCATAACTAATGATTTAGTAAAATTTACAGTAAGACCTGATACTGTTGCAAAGTCATTCAATAATGCGCATAAATTGGGTAATGACACTAAGGAAAAGCATAACCTCATCTGCATACATACATATTTTGAATTGTGAAACCAATAATTAGTAACCAGAAATGTCTGAATGTGATCTTATTGCAATTGTCAAGGGTTCCAAAACAAGCGAAAATAATAAGGGCAAAAGAGGGCAGCCCTGATGGGTGCCCCTGCCCAGTGTGAAAAAATCAGAGTTGCAGCCGGAGGTCTTATTCTTATTTTAGGGGAGAGAATGCTGAGTTGCATCCAAAGAACACCATACCTACTGTGAAGCATGGGGGTGGCAACATGCTTTGGGGCTGTTTCTCCGCAATTGGACCAGGACGACTGATCTATGTACAGGACAGAATGAATGGGACCATGTATTGTGAGATTTTGAGTGCAAACCTCCTTCCATCAGCAAGGGCATTGAAGATGAAACGTGGCTGGGTCTTCCAACATGACAATGATCCCAAACATACCGCCCGGGCAACGAAGGAGTGGCTTCGTAAGAAGCATTTCAAGGTCCTGGAGTGGCCTAGCCAGTGTCCAGATCTCAACCCCATAGAAAACCTTTGGAGGGAGTTGAAAGTCCGTGTTGCCCAGCGACAGCCCCAAAACATCACTGCTCTAGAGGAGATCTGCATGGAAGAATGCGCCAACATACCAGCAACAGTGTGTGCCAACCTTGTGAAGACTTACAGGAAACGTTTGACTTCTGTCATTGCCAACAAAGGATATATAACAAAGTATTGAGATAAACTTTTGAATATCAAAAGTTCATCTTAATACTTTGTTATATATCCTTTGTTGGCAATGACAGAGGTCAAACGTTTCCTGTAAGTCTTCACAAGGTTGGAACACACTGTTGCTGGTATGTTGGCCCATTCCTCCATGCAGATATTTACTTATTTTCCACCATAATTTGCAAATAAATTCTTTCCAAATCAGCCAATGTGATTGTCTGGATTTTTTTTCTCATTTTGTCTCTCATAGTTGAGGTCTGCCTATGATGCCAATTACAGGCCTCTCTCATCTTTTTAAGTGGGAGAACTTGCACAATTGGTGGCTGACTAAATACTTTTTTGCCCCACTGTAGGTAATAGAGACATGTTGGCCAACAGCATCTCCTCAGGAAACCTGCCTCCCTGCAAGACATTGAATAATGACATCAAAAAGGGAGCTAATGTAGGGGCAAAATGTTTATAATAACTGGCAGTAAACCCATCGGGGCCCGGTGCTGTGGAAGTTCTTTGTGCGCTAATCGCGCGGGTTATTTCCTCCAAAGTGCACAGAGCATTGAGAGAGGATATCTGAGAGGGTGTGAGAACGGAGGGGTATGGAATTAAGCCATGAACCGTTTGGGGGAGCGGAAGTTGGTTGTGGGGGAGCTAATAGGGTGGAATAAAAATTCTCAAAAATACCCAGGACTTCAGGAGGAAAAGAGGAGATATTGCCGGACTTAGTACGTAACTTGTAGATATGTGGGGGTCATATAGATTGGTTTAATTTCCGTACGAACATAGTAGACGCTGAGTTACTTTGTAATAAAAAAGAAGCCTTTGACCAGCGTAGAGCCTTTTCAGTTTTCTGGGAAAGTAAAGTATTCAATTCTAGACGCTTTTGCGATAACATTGTCTTGTTAAGAAGAGATTAGTTGCCAACATGAGCCCTATAATGTTCTTCCAATTCTCGGGAAAGTTTCTGAATTTGTTTCCACCACTCCCTATTTCTAGAAGAAGCCATTGAAATAAGGCGATCTCACAAGACCACCTTATGGGCTACCCACAAGATAGCCAGGGAAATATTGGGAGTTGTGTTTGACTGAAAGTATTCTTGAATAGACGTGACTACTTCTTGGCGAGAGTTAGTGTCCGTAAGCATAGAGTCGTTAAGTTGCCAGGAGTAGGTGGTAGGTGCTAAACCTATGAAAGTGAGAGCGCCATAATAATATGATCCAACCAGGGGCTTAAGTGAATGCAAGCTTTCCTAGAGTTAGCTAGCTGAATGAGGGAACAATAGATATAATCAAGTCTAGCATAAGAGTAATGTTGGTGGGAATAAAATGTATAATCTCTAGCTCCTACATTATAAGCTCTTCAGGAGTCTACCAGTCGAAGTGTATCTAATTTTTTGGTAAGGGATTTTGGGAAGGCCTGAGGATGGTGAGGATGAGCTTCTGTCTAAAAGGGGGTTAGCTACCAAATTAAAATCACCTCCCACCAATAAATGAGGGGATAGAAACCTATCAAGAATTTAGAAAAACTGGAAAAGGACGCTTGCGCCGAATTTGGTGCATAAATATTAGCGATTGTGAGTTCACGACCCAAAAGTTTCCCTTTAATAATGATAAATCTGCTCTCAGGATCATGATAAATATGTTGAATATCGAAGGGAAATGAGTTGTGTAAAAAAATAGCCACGCCTCTACTTTTAGTAGAATGTAAGGTGTAGAACCCCTGTTTGTAAGATCTATGAAAATATGTCGGGTGTTTAGCGGCTGCAAACTTAGTTTCCTGTAATAAAATAATTTTTGCCCCTAGGCGTTTATACTGAAGGAAGGCAGTTTTACGTTTATTTGGTGAGTTGAAACCCTGCACATTATGTGAGATGCAATGGATAACCATGGCAAATAAGAATAATTTCAGTCAGCATTATGGTATTCATCTGAAAAGTATCCAAGATAGTATGTTTAGTCAGTGGAGCATCCGGATCCGCAACGGAGAAGGCAAAATCCGCCAGTATCAATTTATGGAGCATCCAAGCCCCAATATGGCGGCTGGGACATCCACAAATTGGTGTATAAACAATGTTATGTACCAAAATTGTCACAAAAATAGAATTGGGGCTTTAAGAGCCCCTACAACTAAAGAAATCACAATAAACCATGGATCAGGTAGGCTATCTGCCTTTCCTGAAAAGACAGAAAAATTTAACCTCAAAGGGCCAATCGGGCCCAATTTCTTTTGCTCCTCCAGATAATAGAAAAGGAAAACAATTATAATAAACATATGAATATGAATAGATCACAGCATTGCCCAAAACCTTTTCAAAGAATGTAGGATATGCAAATTAGCAAAATCCTTTCATCCTGGTTCTTGCCTGACTCTCCTCCTTTCCCTTCATGGAGATGGAGTATGCCAAATGGGAGATACCCGAGGAGTGGAAGGTGGACGTTGAGGCGAGGGAACATCCACCAGGCCTAATTTAGCCAAACTTTCTCAGCCTTCAGGAAGAAATGTAGCTCTGTATGTGCTGCCATTGTGTGGGACTATCAGCTTAAAGGGAAATCCCCATTTGTAGCGGATATGAGCTGAAAAAAGAGTGGATGTGATTTCCTTCATTTTTATGCGTTTCTCCAACGTAGCTGGAGAAACATCTGGAAATATTTGCAAAGTTGAGCCTTCAAAAGCGATCGTTGGGGTATTATGAGCAGCCCTAAGTATGTCTTCTTTGGTCAAGAAATCTTTCATACATAGAACAATGTCGCAAGGCGGTTTATCATTAGGAGGTTTTGGACGCAGAGCTCTATGGATGCGATCACAAGCAAAGGACCCAGGATCATGGTCCGGGAGGAGGGATCTGAATAGCTTGGTTGTGGCTTGTGAAAGATCAGTCAGTCTCTGGGACTCCCCAAACTCGCAGATTATTCCTGCAGTTGCGATTGTCAAGATCCTCAACCTGCGCCTGCAACTGCATAAAGGCCGTTTGTAAATGATTGTGATCTCTGGAGAGCTCGCCATAAGCGAAGCTGAGCTCATCATGTTTTGTTTCCAAACAATCAGTTCTGGAGCCAACGTAGCTATTTTCTGAGAAAGGACATTTGTGCTCTTGTGGAGTTCTGATTGGAATTTAGCAGCTAACTTGGTGTACATAGTTTCCAAGCAGGATTCCAAATCCCCCTTTGTAAGTTGCTGTGCATATTCACTGTCCTGAACTGAAGGATGGGCTGCGGTATCTTGTGTGGAACCGGATGGAGATGCTCGTTCTGTAGTATCTTGAGACATGCTGTAAATCTTTTGCATTTTCATTAAATATGTTGTACGGGATTTTTGAGCATTACCCCTACTTTTCTTTTTGGTGGACAGCATGCAGGAAGTCTCCTGGGGGTGATCAATGGAAATTTTGTATAGCCAAGGATAGTTATGACCCCAGAGACCTATACCACCCGGTACTGGTGCAAGGATATGGTTACATAGATGAGATCAAGTGTCTAAGCACAATCTCTGTATTGTAAAAATGAGATTCAACATCTGGAGAGGAGGAGTGGACTGAAGCTGTGGTAGTGTGCTCAATAAGGGCCAGAGATCCAGATGCAGGACACTACCCCTGTTATAGGGTCAGCGCACAGGGGACCTCCTGGTACAGTATCTCCAGGACTCTGAGCCCCAGATCAGGTCAGAGGGGGGGGGAGTAGGGAGCCCAGATGCCTGACTCCCAGGTGACTGCAGGCCACAGCAAGCCTCTAGGCCCAGTAGGGGCCTCGTGTGTAGTGATTGAGGCCTCCGGGACCACAAATGCCTGCCACAGCCACTGGCGCACTGATAGGGGACCCGATGGGTGTTGGTCGCCCTCCCCTACGCTGACTCCAGTAGGCAGTGGCAGGCCTCACCAGGCCAGGTATGTCCGCCGCTGCCGAGAGGGGCCAAAAACTCACCGCTCCCCTCTTCCAGGTGCGGGTAGGGTCAGGAAGACCTCCGGTGTCCTCCGGAGGTTCGTTGCTGCCCGGATGGCAGCGGATTAGGAGGGTAGACTGTGTTGCGGTAGGCCGCACCAGGCCGGGTACGACCGCTGCTGCGGAGAGGGGCCAAAATCACTCCGCTCCCCTCTTCCAGATGCGGGCAAGGTCGGATAGACCCCCGGTGCCCGCCGTTGCCCGGATGGCGGCGGATTGGTAGGAGAGGCACCGGAGCTGTGGATTACGCGGCCACTCCGGTCACCATCTTGGACACGCCCCCCCAAAATATAATTTTTTTTATATAGGTACAGTGTTGCATGCCTGAGCAATTGCCAGTTAAAGTAGCACAGTGCTGAGCAGAAAAAAAATGTCCTGGTCATGGAGGTAAAACCTTCCTGAGGTCAAGTGGTTAAAAAGTGACTGTAGATCAGTGCCACATATATCTCTAATCTACAGAGTAATTTCTTGAGCATCATATTCAGACAAAATCTTTTCTGTTTTCATTTTTCACGACAGGGTTTTATGTCTCTCTTCCATACCAACCATTAATATCTACATCTTTTTTTTATTTAGGTAACTGGTACACCTTTACTCCATTTGTTCATGTTGAACTTCATGTTCTGTTGCACTACTAGTGTCTCTCATAAGCGATCCTGTTTGTGCAGAGAGTTTTTTTGTGGGAGCTGTGTGTATCTGTGTAGAAGTGTGCGTGTGTAAATATAAAAACACACACACTTCATTTAGCTGGCTTCCAATAGCTATTTCTTTATATTTGACAGGGATAGTAATTTATTCCATTATTTGCTTATGTATAGTGAAGCATATTTGGTTTTTAACCTGTTTATTTACTTTGTCATGGTAAATTTAAGGTGACGGCAATGATGGGAAAGTTTCTTTGGTTGGAACTCACATACTATTTCTCTCACAGGATTATATACACAGAGTGGGAAGGACTGCACGTGCTGGAAGATCAGGAAAAGCAATTACTTTTGTAACACAGTAAGTAGTTTTAATCACTGCAGCTATAAATACAATGACACAAATTGAAGTGCGTATATCTAAAGCTTTTTTTTTTTTTTTTTCTTTTTCAAGTTATGGATAGAGGATAGAATGGTTAACATCACTCAGATTGTTTTGAATGTCTGTCTGAAACTGTCTTCTGTTGATTCTTATCCTGCAGATATAACAAGAATTTAAGGGAAGTACCCTCTTAAAGCCCAAGTCCAGGCTTAATTTTACTTTAAATAGTGGAGAGGCGGGAAAATTATATCACAATTTCTACCTCAGACTTACAGAGGAAGCCTTTGTATTCATTCATAAAAATACAAGTCTTCCTATGAATGCCTGGGAAGCACTAAGCCTGAATCAATTTTTTTTCCGGCAGCAGGTGGGAAGTCTCCATACTCCTGCTAGAACACAGTGCTGCATACTGTATGTAACTGATGCTACACCAGTATGATATGGTGCTGAAAACTCCAGAATACCTTAGTTATGGAAATACTGTTGTTCATTTGGGCTAACTTGGCCCAAACAAACTATTTAGAGTGAAAAGATGGACTTAGGCTATTTAACCACACATTACAATCTGAGTACAATCTCTTTTAGATCTAACAACAATCTAGTGCAAAGGCCTGCTTGATTGGCTACAAATGATTTAATTGGCTTATGTAGCTGCTTGTATTAAACTTGATTGTACTATCAGATTGGAATATGTAATATTGTAATGTAATTTTAGACAGTTGTCATTGGAATAGGTGCCCCATTGGAAGATATTCCTTAATTTCTAATCTGGTGACAGACATAAAATGTTTGATTTGTCCTGGTGACAGGGGTCACCAGGACAAATGGAGAGGGTGGATCTTCCCAGCGGGTACACAGACAGCAATCAAAACAAAGCAGGTGTTTAATGCATCCATATAAAAAAAAAACATAAAAAGCTTAAGCTGTACCATTTAATTACTTTCTGTCTGTAATGCAGTAGGTTTATATTGATTTTGCTTCCATCTTTTATGTCATGACATTCCACAGCACACTCTGCAGAGTACATAGGTCCTTTCATATCAATCCTTTCTCTCCAAACAAGCTCAGAATCTAATATGCCTACTACACACATACATAAGCTTTGGTAATTTGGGGATAAAGCAGTGTATACATGTATTGAAATCCAGCCAGTGTAGCAGGAACCAGACGAATTTTGATGTATGTGTATCCCTCCCTGTTCAACAGAAGCTAATAATACAGGTATTACAGGTACTTGTATATATAATATATGTAATATATACATCAATTTAAGCAGTGTGTGTATGTATGTATATATATATGTATATATATATATATATATATATATATATACAGTGGGGATCGAAAGTTTGGGCACCCCAGCTAAAAATTTGTATTAATGTGCATTAGAGAAGCCAAGGAAAGATGGAAAAATCTCCAAAAGGCATCAAATTACAGATTAGACATTCTTATAATATGTCAACAAAAGTTAGATTTTATTTCCATCATTTACACTTTCAAAATAACAGAAAACAAAAAAATGGCGTCTGAAAAAGTTTGGGCACCCTGCAGAATTTATAGCATGCACTGCCCCTTGGCAAAGCTGAGACCTGCTAGTGTCATGGATTGTTCTCAATCATTGTCCGGGAAGACCAGGTGATGTCAATCTCAAAGGTTTTAAATGCCCAGACTCATCTGACCTTGCCCCAAAAATCAGCACCATGGGTTCTTCTAAGCCAGTGGTGGGCAACCTTTTTTTTCAACTGAGCCAAATCTCGCCAAAACCACGATTGAAATTTATTTTGAGAGCCACATTTTTAAAACTGAAAATACATCTCCCATATAGTAATTCATCCCCCATAGTAATTCATCCCCCATAGTAATTCATCCCCCATATAGTAATTCATCCCCCA